>NC_060187.1:82827724-82915224 GCF_021184085.1 Oncorhynchus gorbuscha
AGTAGAGTGTAGTAGGTTAGTGGGAGAGGCAGGGTGGACTAGTGTGTTACTCTGTACAGTGGAGAGGTAGGGTGGACTAGTGTATTTACTCTGTACAGTAGAGTGTAGAGTCAGTGGAGGCAGGGTGGACTAGTGTGTTACTCTGTACAGTAGAGTGTAGGTCAGTGGAGAGGCAGGGTGGACTAGTGTGTTACTCTGTACAGTGGAGTGTAGGTCAGGGAGAGGCAGGGTGGACTAGTGTGTTACTCTGTACAGTAGAGAGGTAGTAGGGTGGACTAGTGTGTTACTCTGTACAGTAGAGTGTAGGTCAGTGGAGAGGTAGGGTGGACTAGTGTGTTACTCTGTACAGTAGAGTGTAGGTCAGTGGAGAGGTAGGGTGGACTAGTGTGTTACTCTGTACAGTAGAGTGTAGGTCAGTGGAGAGGTAGGGTGGACTAGTGTGTTACTCTGTACAGTAGAGTGTAGGTCAGTGGAGAGGCAGGGTGGACTAGTGTGTTACTCTGTACAGTAGAGTGTAGGTCAGTGGAGAGGCAGGGTGGACTAGTGTGTTACTCTGTACAGTAGAGTGTAGGTCAGTGGAGAGGCAGGGTGGACTAGTGTGTTACTCTGTACAGTAGAGTGTAGGTCAGTGGAGAGGTAGGGTGGACTAGTGTGTTACTCTGTACAGTAGAGTGTAGGTTCAGTGGAGAGGTAGGGTGGACTAGTGTGTTACTCTGTACAGTAGAGTGTAGGTCAGTGGAGAGGCAGGGTGGACTAGTGTGTTACTCTGTACAGTAGAGTGTAGGTCAGTGGAGAGGCAGGGTGGACTAGTGTGTTACTCTGTACAGTAGAGTGTAGGTCAGTGGAGAGGCAGGGTGGACTAGTGTGTTACTCTGTACAGTAGAGTGTAGGTCAGTGGAGAGGCAGGGTGGACTAGTGTGTTACTCTGTACAGTAGAGTGTAGGTCAGTGGAGAGGCAGGGTGGACTAGTGTGTTACTCTGTACAGTAGAGTGTAGGTCAGTGGAGAGGCAGGGTGGACTAGTGTGTTACTCTGTACAGTAGAGTGTAGGTCAGTGGAGAGGCAGGGTGGACTAGTGTGTTACTCTGTACAGTGTAGGTCAGTGGGGCAGGGTGGACTAGTGTGTTACTCTGTACAGTAGTGGAGAGGTAGGGTGGACTAGTGTGTTACTCTGTACAGTAGAGTGTAGGTCAGTGGAGAGGTAGGGTGGACTAGTGTGTTACTCTGTACAGTAGAGAGGTAGGGTGGACTAGTGTGTTACTCTGTACAGTAGAGTAGGTTAGTGGAGAGGTAGGGTGGACTAGTGTGTTACTCTGTACAGTAGAGTGTAGGTCAGTGGAGAGGTAGGGTGGACTAGTGTGTTACTCTGTACAGTGTGGACTAGTGTGTTACTCTGTACAGTAGAGAGGTAGGGTGGACTAGTGTGTTACTCTGTACAGTAGAGTGTAGGTCAGTGGAGAGGTAGGGTGGACTAGTGTGTTACTCTGTACAGTAGAGTGTAGGTCAGTGGAGAGGCAGGGTGGACTAGTGTGTTACTCTGTACAGTAGAGTGTAGGTCAGTGGAGAGGTAGGGTGGACTAGTGTGTTACTCTGTACAGTAGAGTGTAGGTCAGTGGAGAGGCAGGGTGGACTAGTGTGTTACTCTGTACAGTAGAGTGTAGGTCAGTGGAGAGGCAGGGTGGACTAGTGTGTTACTCTGTACAGTAGAGTGTAGGTCAGTGGAGAGGCAGGGTGGACTAGTGTGTTACTCTGTACAGTAGAGTGTAGGTCAGTGGAGAGGCAGGGTGGACTAGTGTGTTACTCTGTACAGTAGAGTGTAGGTCAGTGGAGAGGCAGGGTGGACTAGTGTGTTACTCTGTACAGTAGAGTGTAGGTCAGTGGAGAGGCAGGGTGGACTAGTGTGTTACTCTGTACAGTAGAGTGTAGGTCAGTGGAGAGGCAGGGTGGACTAGTGTGTTACTCTGTACAGTAGAGAGGTAGGGTGGACTAGTGTGTTACTCTGTACAGTAGAGTGTAGGTCAGTGGAGAGGTAGGGTGGACTAGTGTGTTACTCTGTACAGTGGAGAGGCAGGGTGGACTAGTGTGTTACTCTGTACAGTAGAGAGGTAGGGTGGACTAGTGTGTTACTCTGTACAGTAGAGTGTAGGTCAGTGGAGAGGTAGGGTGGACTAGTGTGTTACTCTGTACAGTGGAGAGGCAGGGTGGACTAGTGTGTTACTCTGTACAGTAGAGAGGTAGGGTGGACTAGTGTGTTACTCTGTACAGTAGAGTGTAGGTCAGTGGAGAGGTAGGGTGGACTAGTGTGTTACTCTGTACAGTGGAGAGGCAGGGTGGACTAGTGTGTTACTCTGTACTGTAGGTCAGTGGAGAGGTAGGGTGGACTAGTGTGTTACTCTGTACAGTAGAGTGTAGGTCAGTGGAGAGGCAGGGTGGACTAGTGTGTTACTCTGTACAGTAGAGTGTAGGTCAGTGGAGAGGCAGGGTGGACTAGTGTGTTACTCTGTACAGTAGAGTGTAGGTCAGTGGAGAGGCAGGGTGGACTAGTGTGTTACTCTGTACAGTAGAGTGTAGGTCAGTGGAGAGGTAGGGTGGACTAGTGTGTTACTCTGTACAGTAGAGTGTAGGTCAGTGGAGAGGCAGGGTGGACTAGTGTGTTACTCTGTACAGTAGAGTGTAGGTCAGTGGAGAGGCAGGGTGGACTAGTGTGTTACTCTGTACAGTAGAGTGTAGGTCAGTGGAGAGGCAGGGTGGACTAGTGTGTTACTCTGTACAGTGGAGTAGGTCAGAGTGGGTCAGTAGGGTGGACTAGTGTGTTACTCTGTACAGTAGAGTGTAGGTCAGTGGAGAGGCAGGGTGGACTAGTGTGTTACTCTGTACAGTAGAGTGTAGTGGTTAGTACAGGAGAGGTAGGGTGGACTAGTGTGTTACTCTGTACAGTAGAGTGTAGGTCAGTGGAGAGGCAGGGTGGACTAGTGTGTTACTCTGTACAGTAGAGTGTAGGTCAGTGGAGAGGCAGGGTGGACTAGTGTGTTACTCTGTACAGTAGAGTGTAGGTCAGTGGAGAGGTAGGGTGGACTAGTGTGTTACTCTGTACAGTAGAGTGTAGGTCAGTGGAGAGGCAGGGTGGACTAGTGTGTTACTCTGTACAGTAGAGTGTAGGTCAGTGGAGAGGTAGGGTGGACTAGTGTGTTACTCTGTACAGTAGAGTGTAGGTCAGTGGAGAGGTAGGGTGGACTAGTGTGTTACTCTGTACAGTAGAGTGTAGGTCAGTGGAGAGGTAGGGTGGACTAGTGTGTTACTCTGTACAGTAGAGTGTAGGTCAGTGGAGAGGTAGGGTGGACTAGTGTGTTACTCTGTACAGTGGAGAGGTAGGTGGACTAGTGTGTTACTCTGTACAGTAGAGAGGTAGGGTGGACTAGTGTGTTACTCTGTACAGTAGAGTGTAGGTCAGTGGAGAGGTAGGGTGGACTAGTGTGTTACTCAGTACAGTAGAGAGGTAGGGTGGACTAGTGTGTTACTCTGTACAGTAGAGTGTAGGTCAGTGGAGAGGTAGGGTGGACTAGTGTGTTACTCTGTACAGTAGAGTGTAGGTCAGTGGAGAGGCAGGGTGGACTAGTGTGTTACTCTGTACAGTAGAGTGTAGGTCAGTGGAGAGGCAGGGTGGACTAGTGTGTTACTCTGTACAGTAGAGTGTAGGTCAGTGGAGAGGTAGGGTGGACTAGTGTGTTACTCTGTACAGTGGAGAGGCAGGGTGGACTAGTGTGTTACTCTGTACAGTAGAGTGTAGGTCAGTGGAGAGGCAGGGTGGACTAGTGTGTTACTCTGTACAGTAGAGTGTAGGTCAGTGGAGAGGCAGGGTGGACTAGTGTGTTACTCTGTACAGTAGAGTGTAGGTCAGTGGAGAGGCAGGGTGGACTAGTGTGTTACTCTGTACAGTAGAGTGTAGGTCAGTGGAGAGGCAGGGTGGACTAGTGTGTTACTCTGTACAGTAGAGTGTAGGTCAGTGGAGAGGCAGGGTGGACTAGTGTGTTACTCTGTACAGTAGAGAGGTAGGGTGGACTAGTGTGTTACTCTGTACAGTAGAGTGTAGGTCAGTGGAGAGGTAGGGTGGACTAGTGTGTTACTCTGTACAGTAGAGAGGTAGGTCAGTGTGTTACTCTGTACAGTAGAGAGGTAGGGTGGACTAGTGTGTTACTCTGTACAGTAGAGTGTAGGTCAGTGGAGAGGTAGGGTGGACTAGTGTGTTACTCTGTACAGTAGAGAGGTAGGGTGGACTAGTGTGTTACTCTGTACAGTAGAGAGGTAGGGTGGACTAGTGTGTTACTCTGTACAGTAGAGTGTAGGTCAGTGGAGAGGTAGGGTGGACTAGTGTGTTACTCTGTACAGTAGAGAGGTAGGGTGGACTAGTGTGTTACTCTGTACAGTAGAGTGTAGGTCAGTGGAGAGGTAGGGTGGACTAGTGTGTTACTCTGTACAGTAGAGTGTAGGTCAGTGGAGAGGCAGGGTGGACTAGTGTGTTACTCTGTACAGTAGAGTGTAGGTCAGTGGAGAGGCAGGGTGGACTAGTGTGTTACTCTGTACAGTAGAGTGTAGGTCAGTGGAGAGGCAGGGTGGACTAGTGTGTTACTCTGTACAGTAGAGTGTAGGTCAGTGGAGAGGCAGGGTGGACTAGTGTGTTACTCTGTACAGTAGAGTGTAGGTCAGTGGAGAGGCAGGGTGGACTAGTGTGTTACTCTGTACAGTAGAGTGTAGGTCAGTGGAGAGGCAGGGTGGACTAGTGTGTTACTCTGTACAGTAGAGTGTAGGTCAGTGGAGAGGCAGGGTGGACTAGTGTGTTACTCTGTACAGTGGAGAGGCAGTGACTAGTTACTCTGTCAGTGGAGAGGTAGGGTGGACTAGTGTGTTACTCTGTACAGTAGAGTGTAGGTCAGTGGAGAGGCAGGGTGGACTAGTGTGTTACTCTGTACAGTGGAGAGGCAGGGTGGACTAGTGTGTTACAGTAGAGTGAGTCAGTAGGGTGGACTAGTGTGTTACTCTGTACAGTAGAGTGTAGGTCAGTGGAGAGGCAGGGTGGACTAGTGTGTTACTCTGTACAGTAGAGTGTAGGTCAGTGGAGAGGCAGGGTGGACTAGTGTGTTACTCTGTACAGTAGAGAGGAGGGTGGACTAGTGTGTTACTCTGTACAGGAGAGGTAGGGTGGACTAGTGTGTTACTCTGTACAGTAGAGTGTAGGTCAGTGGAGAGGTAGGGTGGACTAGTGTGTTACTCTGTACAGTAGAGAGTGTAGGTCAGTGGAGAGGTAGGGTGGACTAGTGTGTTACTCTGTACAGTAGAGTGTAGGTCAGTGGAGAGGTAGGGTGGACTAGTGTGTTACTCTGTACAGTGGAGAGGCAGGGTGGACTAGTGTGTTACTCTGTACAGTAGAGAGGTAGGGTGGACTAGTGTGTTACTCTGTACAGTAGAGTGTAGGTCAGTGGAGAGGCAGGGTGGACTAGTGTGTTACTCTGTGTAGGTCAGTGGAGAGGTAGGGTGGACTAGTGTGTTACTCTGTACAGTAGAGTGTAGGTCAGTGGAGAGGCAGGGTGGACTAGTGTGTTACTCTGTACAGTAGAGTGTAGGTCAGTGGAGAGGCAGGGTGGACTAGTGTGTTACTCTGTACAGTAGAGTGTAGGTCAGTGGAGAGGCAGGGTGGACTAGTGTGTTACTCTGTACAGTAGAGTGTAGGTCAGTGGAGAGGCAGGGTGGACTAGTGTGTTACTCTGTACAGTAGAGTGTAGGTCAGTGGAGAGGTAGGGTGGACTAGTGTGTTACTCTGTACAGTAGAGTGTAGGTCAGTGGAGAGGCAGGGTGGACTAGTGTGTTACTCTGTACAGTAGAGTGTAGGTCAGTGGAGAGGCAGGGTGGACTAGTGTGTTACTCTGTACAGTGGAGAGGCAGGGTGGACTAGTGTGTTACTCTGTACAGTAGAGAGGTAGGGTGGACTAGTGTGTTACTCTGTACAGTAGAGTGTAGGTCAGTGGAGAGGCAGGGTGGACTAGTGTGTTACTCTGTACAGTGGAGAGTGTAGGTACAGTGGAGAGGTAGGGTGGACTAGTGTGTTACTCTGTACAGTAGAGTGTAGGTCAGTGGAGAGGCAGGGTGGACTAGTGTGTTACTCTGTACAGTAGAGTGTAGGTCAGTGGAGAGGCAGGGTGGACTAGTGTGTTACTCTGTACAGTAGAGTGTAGGTCAGTGGAGAGGCAGGGTGGACTAGTGTGTTACTCTGTACAGTAGAGTGTAGGTCAGTGGAGAGGCAGGGTGGACTAGTGTGTTACTCTGTACAGTAGAGTGTAGGTCAGTGGAGAGGCAGGGTGGACTAGTGTGTTACTCTGTACAGTAGAGTGTAGGTCAGTGGAGAGGCAGGGTGGACTAGTGTGTTACTCTGTACAGTAGAGTGTAGGTCAGTGGAGAGGCAGGGTGGACTAGTGTGTTACTCTGTACAGTAGAGTGTAGGTCAGTGGAGAGGCAGGGTGGACTAGTGTGTTACTCTGTACAGTGGAGAGGCAGGGTGGACTAGTGTGTTACTCTGTACAGTAGAGTGTAGGTCAGTGGAGAGGCAGGGTGGACTAGTGTGTTACTCTGTACAGTAGAGTGTAGGTCAGTGGAGAGGCAGGGTGGACTAGTGTGTTACTCTGTACAGTAGAGTGTAGGTCAGTGGAGAGGCAGGGTGGACTAGTGTGTTACTCTGTACAGTGGAGAGGCAGGTGTAGTGTGTTACTCTGTACAGTGGAGAGGTAGGGTGGACTAGTGTGTTACTCTGTACAGTAGAGTGTAGGTCAGTGGAGAGGCAGGGTGGACTAGTGTGTTAGTGTGGAGAGGCAGGGTTACTCTGTACAGTGGAGAGGCAGGGTGGAGTGTAGGTCAGTGGAGAGGCAGGGTGGACTAGTGTGTTACTCTGTACAGTGGAGAGGCAGGGTGGACTAGTGTGTTACTCTGTACAGTAGAGTGTAGGTCTAGTGTGTTACTCTGTACTAGTGTGTTACTCTGTACAGTGGAGAGGCAGGGTGGACTAGTGTGTTACTCTGTACAGTAGAGTGTAGGTCAGTGGAGAGGCAGGGTGGACTAGTGTGTTACTCTGTACAGTAGAGTGTAGGTCAGTGGAGAGGCAGGGTGGACTAGTGTGTTACTCTGTACAGTAGAGTGTAGGTCAGTGGAGAGGCAGGGTGGACTAGTGTGTTACTCTGTACAGTGTAGGTCAGAGGCAGGGGGTGGACTAGTGTGTTACTCTGTACAGTAGAGTGTAGGTCAGTGGAGAGGCAGGGTGGACTAGTGTGTTACTCTGTACAGTAGAGTGTAGGTCAGTGGAGAGGCAGGGTGGACTAGTGTGTTACTCTGTACAGTAGAGTGTAGGTCAGTGGAGAGGCAGGGTGGACTAGTGTGTTACTCTGTACAGTAGAGTGTAGGTCAGTGGAGAGGCAGGGTGGACTAGTGTGTTACTCTGTACAGAGTGTAGGTCAGTGGAGAGGCAGGGTGGACTAGTGTGTTACTCTGTACAGTAGAGTGTAGGTCAGTGGAGAGGCAGGGTGGACTAGTGTGTTACTCTGTACAGTAGAGTGTAGGTCAGTGGAGAGGCAGGGTGGACTAGTGTGTTACTCTACAGTAGAGTGTAGGTCAGTGAGAGGCAGGGTGGACTAGAGTGTTACTCTGTACAGTAGAGAGGCAGGGTGGACTAGTGTGTTACTCTGTACAGTAGAGTGTAGGTCAGTGGAGAGGCAGGGTGGACTAGTGTGTTACTCTGTACAGTAGAGTGTAGGTCAGTGGAGAGGCAGGGTGGACTAGTGTGTTACTCTGTACAGTAGAGTGTAGGTCAGTGGAGAGGCAGGGTGGACTAGTGTGTTACTCTGTACAGTAGAGTGTAGGTCAGTGGAGAGGACTAGGGTACTCTGACTAGGGTGGTAGTGTGTTACTCTGTACAGTAGAGTGTAGGTCAGTGGAGAGGCAGGGTGGACTAGTGTGTTACTCTGTACAGTAGAGTGTAGGTCAGTGGAGAGGCAGGGTGGACTAGTGTGTTACTCTGTACAGTAGAGTGTAGGTCAGTGGAGAGGCAGGGTGGACTAGTGTGTTACTCTGTACAGTAGTGTAGGTCAGTGGAGAGGCAGGGTGGACTAGTGTGTTACTCTGTACAGTAGAGTGTAGGTCAGTGGAGAGGCAGGGTGGACTAGTGTGTTACTCTCTGTAGGTCAGTGGAGAGGCAGGGTGGACTAGTGTGTTACTCTGTACAGTAGAGTGTAGGTCAGTGGAGAGGCAGGGTGGACTAGTGTGTTACTCTGTACAGTAGAGTGTAGGTCAGTGGAGAGGCAGGGTGGACTAGTGTGTTACTCAGTAGAGTGTAGGTCAGTGGAGAGGCAGGGTGGACTAGTGTGTTACTCTGTACAGTGGAGAGGCAGGGTGGACTAGTGTGTTACTCTGTACAGGAGTGTAGGTCAGTGGAGAGGCAGGGTGGACTAGTGTGTTACTCTGTACAGTGGAGAGGCAGGGTGGACTAGTGTGTTACTCTGTACAGTAGAGTGTAGGTCAGTGGAGAGGCAGGGTGGACTAGTGTGTTACTCTGTACAGTGGAGAGAGTGTAGTGTGGTCAGTGGAGAGGCAGGGTGGACTAGTGTGTTACTCTGTACAGTAGAGTGTAGGTCAGTGGAGAGGCAGGGTGGACTAGTGTGTTACTCTGTACAGTAGAGTGTAGGTCAGTGGAGAGGCAGGGTGGACTAGTGTGTTACTCTGTACAGTAGAGTGTAGGTCAGTGGAGAGGCAGGGTGGACTAGTGTGTTACTCTGTACAGTAGAGTGTAGGTCAGTGGAGAGGCAGGGTGGACTAGTGTGTTACTCTGTACAGTGGAGAGGCAGGTGGTAGTAGGGTGTAGTACTCTGTACAGTGGAGAGGCAGGGTGGACTAGTGTGTTACTCTGTACAGTGGAGAGGCAGGTGGACTAGTGTGTTACTCTGTGTACAGTGGAGAGGCAGGGTGGACTAGTGTGTTACTCTGTACAGTGGAGAGGCAGGGTGGACTAGTGTGTTACTCTGTACAGTAGTAGGGGTGACTAGTGTGTTACTCTGTACAGTAGAGTGTAGGTCAGTGGAGAGGCAGGGTGGACTAGTGTGTTACTCTGTACAGTAGTGTGTTACTCTGTACAGTGGAGAGGCAGGGTGGACTAGTGTGTTACTCTGTACAGTAGAGTGTAGGTCAGTGGAGAGGCAGGGTGGACTAGTGTGTTACTCTGTACAGTGGAGAGGCAGGGTGGACTAGTGTGTTACTCTGTACAGTGGAGAGGCAGGGTGGACTAGTGTGTTACTCTGTACAGTAGAGTGTAGGTGGACAGTGTTACTCTGGAGAGGCAGGGTGGACTAGTGTGTTACTCAGTGTACAGTGGACTAGTGTGTTACTCTGTACAGTAGAGGAGAGGCAGGGTGGACTAGTGTGTTACTCTGTACAGTGTAGGTCAGTGGAGAGGCAGGGTGGACTAGTGTGTTACTCTGTACAGTAGAGTGTAGGTCAGTGGAGAGGCAGGGTGGACTAGTGTGTTACTCTGTACAGTAGAGTGTAGGTCAGTGGAGAGGCAGGGTGGACTAGTGTGTTACTCTGTACAGTGGAGAGGCAGGGTGTAGGTCAGTGGAGAGGTAGGGTGGACTAGTGTGTTACTCTGTACAGTAGAGTGTAGGTCAGTGGAGAGGTAGGGTGGACTAGTGTGTTACTCTGTACAGTAGGTCAGTGTAGTGTGTTACTCTGTACAGTGGAGAGGCAGGGTGGACTAGTGTGTTACTCTGTACAGTAGAGTGTAGGTCAGTGGAGAGGCAGGGTGGACTAGTGTGTTACTCTGTACAGTAGAGTGTAGGTCAGTGGAGAGGCAGGGTGGACTAGTGTGTTACTCTGTACAGTAGAGTGTAGTAGGTCAGTGGAGAGGCAGGGTGGACTAGTGTGTTACTCTGTACAGTGGAGAGGCAGGGTGGACTAGTGTGTTACTCTGTACAGTGGAGTCAGGCAGGGTGGACTAGTGTGTTACTCAGTAGAGTGTAGGTCAGTGGAGAGGCAGGGTGGACTAGTGTGTTACTCTGTACAGTAGAGTGTAGGTCAGTGGAGAGGCAGGGTGGACTAGTGTGTTACTCTGTACAGTGGAGTGGAGGCAGGTGGACTAGTGTGTTACTCTGTACAGTGGAGAGGCAGGGTGGACTAGTGTGTTACTCTGTACAGTAGAGTGTAGGTCAGTGGAGAGGCAGGGTGGACTAGTGTGTTACTCTGTACTGTACAGTGGAGAGGCAGGGTGGACTAGTGTGTTACTCTGTACAGTGGAGAGGAGGGTGGACTAGTTACTCTGTACAGTAGAGTGTCAGTGGAGAGGCAGGGTGGACTCAGTGGAGAGGCAGGGTGGACTGAGTGTGTTACTCTGTACAGTGGAGAGGCAGGGTGACTAGTGTGTTACTCTGTCAGTGGAGAGGCAGGGTGGACTAGTGTGTTACTCTGTACAGTAGAGGCAGGGTGGACTAGTTACTCTGTACAGTGGAGAGGCAGGGTGGACTAGTGTGTTACTCTGTACAGTAGAGTGTAGGTCAGTGGAGAGGCAGGGTGGACTAGTGTGTTACTCTGTACAGTGGAGAGGGTGGACTAGTGTGTTACTCAGTAGAGTGTAGTGGAGAGGCAGGGTGGACTAGTGTGTTACTCTGTACAGTGGAGAGGCAGGGTGGACTAGTGTGTTACTCTGTACAGTGGAGAGGCAGGGTGGACTAGTGTGTTACTCTGTACAGAGAGGTAGGTGGACTAGTGTGTTACTCTGTACAGTGGAGAGGCAGGGTGGACTAGTGTGTTACTCTGTACTGTCAGTGGAGAGGCAGGGTGGACTAGTGTGTTACTCTGTACAGTAGAGTGTAGGTCAGTGGAGAGGCAGGGTGGACTAGTGTGTTACTCTGTACAGTAGAGTGTAGGTCAGTGGAGAGGCAGGGTGGACTAGTGTGTTACTCTGTACAGTGTAGGTCAGTGGAGAGGCAGGGTGGACTAGTGTGTTACTCTGTACAGTAGAGTGTAGGTCAGTGGAGAGGCAGGGTGGACTAGTGTGTTACTCTGTACAGTAGAGTGTAGGTCAGTGGAGAGGCAGGGTGGACTAGTGTGTTACTCTGTACAGTAGCAGGGTGTAGGTCAGTGGAGAGGCAGGGTGGACTAGTGTGTTACTCTGTACAGTGGAGAGGCAGGGTGGACTAGTGTGTTACTCTGTACAGTGGAGAGGCAGGTGGACAGTGTGTTACTCTGTACAGTGGAGAGGCAGGGTGGACTAGTGTGTTACTCTGTACAGTGGAGAGGCAGGGTGGACTAGTGTGTTACTCTACAGTACAGTAGGTCAGTGGAGAGGCAGGGTGGAGGACTAGTGTGTTACTCTGTACAGTAGAGTGTAGGTCAGTGGAGAGGCAGGGTGGACTAGTGTGTTACTCTGTACAGTAGAGTGTAGGTCAGTGGAGAGGCAGGGTGGACTAGTGTGTTACTCTGTACAGTAGAGTGTAGGTCAGTGGAGAGGCAGGGTGGACTAGTGTGTTACTCTGTACAGTAGAGTGTAGGTCAGTGGAGAGGCAGGGTGGACTAGTGTGTTACTCTGTACAGTAGAGTGTAGGTCAGTGGAGAGGCAGGGTGGACTAGTGTGTTACTCTGTACAGTAGAGTGTAGGTCAGTGGAGAGGCAGGGTGGACTAGTGTGTTACTCTGTACAGTAGAGTGTAGGTCAGTGGAGAGGCAGGGTGGACTAGTGTGTTACTCTGTACAGTAGAGTGTAGGTCAGTGGAGAGGCAGGGTGGACTAGTGTGTTACTCTGTACAGTGGAGAGGCAGGGTGGACTAGTGTGTTACTCTGTACAGTAGAGTGTAGGTCAGTGGAGAGGCAGGGTGGACTAGTGTGTTACTCTGTACAGTAGTGTAGGTCAGTGGAGAGGCAGGGTGGACTAGTGTGTTACTCTGTACAGTAGAGTGTAGGTCAGTGGAGAGGCAGGGTGGACTAGTGTGTTACTCTGTACAGTGGAGAGGCAGGTGGACTAGTGTGTTACTCTGTACAGTGGAGAGGCAGGGTGGACTAGTGTGTTACTCTGTACAGTGGAGAGGCAGGGTGGACTAGTGTGTTACTCTGTACAGTAGAGTGTAGGTCAGTGGAGAGGCAGGGTGGACTAGTGTGTTACTCTGTACAGTAGAGTGTAGGTCAGTGGAGAGGCAGTGGGTGGACTAGTGTGTTACTCTGTAGTAGAGTGTAGGTCAGTGGAGAGGCAGGGTGGACTAGTGTGTTACTCTGTACAGTGAGAGGAGGGTGGACTAGTGTGTTACTCTGTACAGTAGAGTGTAGGTCAGTGGAGAGGCAGGGTGGACTAGTGTGTTACTCTGTACAGTAGAGTGTAGGTCAGTGGAGAGGCAGGGTGGACTAGTGTGTTACTCTGTACAGTAGAGTGTAGGTCAGTGGAGAGGCAGGGTGGACTAGTGTGTTACTCTGTACAGTAGAGTGTAGGTCAGTGGAGAGGCAGGGTGGACTAGTGTGTTACTCTGTACAGTAGAGTGTAGGTCAGTGGAGAGGCAGGGTGGACTAGTGTGTTACTCTGTACAGTAGAGTGTAGGTCAGTGGAGAGGCAGGGTGGACTAGTGTGTTACTCTGTACAGTAGAGTGTAGGTCAGTGGAGAGGCAGGGTGGACTAGTGTGTTACTCTGTACAGTAGAGTGTAGGTCAGTGGAGAGGCAGGGTGGACTAGTGTGTTACTCTGTACAGTAGAGTGTAGGTCAGTGGAGAGGCAGGGTGGACTAGTGTGTTACTCTGTACAGTAGAGTGTAGGTCAGTGGAGAGGCAGGGTGGACTAGTGTGTTACTCTGTACAGTAGAGTGTAGGTCAGTGGAGAGGCAGGGTGGACTAGTGTGTTACTCTGTACAGTGGAGAGGCAGTGGACTAGTGTGTTACTCTGTACAGTGGAGAGGCAGGGTGGACTAGTGTGTTACTCTGTACAGTAGAGTGTAGGTCAGTGGAGAGGCAGGGTGGACTAGTGTGTTACTCTGTACAGTGGAGAGGCAGGGTGGACTAGTGTGTTACTCTGTACAGTGGAGAGGCAGGGTGGACTAGTGTGTTACTCTGTACAGTAGTGTAGGTCAGTGGAGAGGCAGGGTGGACTAGTGTGTTACTCTGTACAGTAGAGTGTAGGTCAGTGGAGAGGCAGGGTGGACTAGTGTGTTACTCTGTACACAGTGGAGAGAGGGTGTAGTGTCAGTGGAGAGGTAGGGTGGACTAGTGTGTTACTCTGTACAGTAGAGTGTAGGTCAGTGGAGAGGCAGGGTGGACTAGTGTGTTACTCTGTACAGTAGAGTGTAGGTCAGTGGAGAGGCAGGGTGGACTAGTGTGTTACTCTGTACAGTAGAGTGTAGGTCAGTGGAGAGGCAGGGTGGACTAGTGTGTTACTCTGTACAGTAGAGTGTAGGTCAGTGGAGAGGCAGGGTGGACTAGTGTGTTACTCTGTACAGTAGAGTGTAGGTCAGTGGAGAGGCAGGGTGGACTAGTGTGTTACTCTGTACAGTAGAGTGTAGGTCAGTGGAGAGGCAGGGTGGACTAGTGTGTTACTCTGTACAGTAGAGTGTAGGTCAGTGGAGAGGCAGGGTGGACTAGTGTGTTACTCTTACTAGAGTGTAGGTCAGTGGAGAGGCAGGGTGGACTAGTGTGTTACTCTGTACAGTAGAGTGTAGGTCAGTGGAGAGGCAGGGTGGACTAGTGTGTTACTCTGTACAGTAGAGTGTAGAGGTGTACAGTGGAGAGGCAGGGTGGACTAGTGTGTTACTCTGTACAGTAGAGTGTAGGTCAGTGGAGAGGCAGGGTGGACTAGTGTGTTACTCTGTACAGTAGAGTGTAGGTCAGTGGAGAGAGGCAGGGTGGACTAGTGTGTTACTCTGTCAGTAGAGTGTAGGTCAGTGGAGAGGCAGGGTGGACTAGTGTGTTACTCTGTACAGTGGAGAGGCAGGGTGGACTAGTGTGTTACTCTGTACAGTAGAGTGTAGGTCAGTGGAGAGGCAGGGTGGACTAGTGTGTTACTCTGTACAGTAGAGTGTAGGTCAGTGGAGAGGCAGGGTGGACTAGTGTGTTACTCTGTACAGTAGAGTGTAGGTCAGTGGAGAGGCAGGGTGGACTAGTGTGTTACTCTGTACAGTAGAGTGTAGGTCAGTGGAGAGGCAGGGTGGACTAGTGTGTTACTCTGTACAGTAGAGTGTAGGTCAGTGGAGAGGCAGGGTGGACTAGTGTGTTACTCTGTACAGTAGAGTGTAGGTCAGTGGAGAGGCAGGGTGGACTAGTGTGTTACTCTGTACAGTAGAGTGTAGGTCAGTGGAGAGGCAGGGTGGACTAGTGTGTTACTCTGTACAGTAGAGTGTAGGTCAGTGGAGAGGCAGGGTGGACTAGTGTGTTACTCTGTACAGTAGAGTGTAGGTCAGTGGAGAGGCAGGGTGGACTAGTGTGTTACTCTGTACAGTAGAGTGTAGGTCAGTGGAGAGGCAGGGTGGACTAGTGTGTTACTCTGTACAGTAGAGTGTAGGTCAGTGGAGAGGCAGGGTGGACTAGTGTGTTACTCTGTACAGTAGAGTGTAGGTCAGTACAGAGGGAGAGGCAGGGTGGACTAGTGTGTTACTCTGTACAGTAGAGTGTAGGTCAGTGGAGAGGCAGGGTGGACTAGTGTGTTACTCTGTACAGTAGAGTGTAGGTCAGTGGAGAGGCAGGGTGGACTAGTGTGTTACTCTGTACAGTAGAGTGTAGGTCAGTGGAGAGGCAGGGTGGACTAGTGTGTTACTCTGTACAGTAGAGTGTAGGTCAGTGGAGAGGCAGGGTGGACTAGTGTGTTACTCTGTACAGTAGAGTGTAGGTCAGTGGAGGAGGCAGGGTGGACTAGTGTGTTACTCTGTACAGTAGAGTGTAGGTCAGTGGAGAGGCAGGGTGGACTAGTGTGTTACTCTGTACAGTAGAGTGTAGGTCAGTGGAGAGGCAGGGTGGACTAGTGTGTTACTCTGTACAGTAGAGTGTAGGTCAGTGGAGAGGCAGGGTGGACTAGTGTGTTACTGTACTGTAGGTCAGTGGAGAGGCAGGGTGGACTAGTGTGTTACTCTGTACAGTGGAGAGTGTAGGTCAGTGGAGAGGCAGGGTGGACTAGTGTGTTACTCTGTACAGTAGAGTGTAGGTCAGTGGAGAGGCAGGGTGGACTAGTGTGTTAGTACAGGTGGAGTTAGTACAGTGGAGAGGGGTGGACTAGTGTGTTACTCTGTACAGTAGAGTGTAGGTCAGTGGAGAGGCAGGGTGGACTAGTGTGTTACTCTGTACTGTAGGTCAGTGGAGAGGCAGGGTGGACTAGTGTGTTACTCTGTACAGTAGAGTGTAGGTCAGTGGAGAGGCAGGGTGGACTAGTGTGTTACTCTGTACAGTGGAGAGGCAGGGTGGACTAGTGTGTTACTCTGTCAGTGGAGAGGCAGGGTGGACTAGTGTGTTACTCTGTACAGTAGAGTGACTGGAGAGGCAGTGTGTTACTCTGTACAGTAGAGGTAGGTCAGTGGAGAGGCAGGTGGACTAGTGTGTTACTCTGTACAGTAGAGTGTAGGTCAGTGGAGAGGCAGGGTGGACTAGTGTGTTACTCTGTACAGTAGAGTGTAGGTCAGTGGAGAGGCAGGGTGGACTAGTGTGTTACTCTGTACAGGTCAGTGGAGAGGCAGGGTGGACTAGTGTGTTACTCTGTACAGTAGCAGGTGGTAGTGTGTTACTCTGTCAGTGGAGAGGCAGGGTGGACTAGTGTGTTACTCTGTACAGTGGTGTAGGTCAGGGTGGACTAGTGTGTTACTCTGTACAGTGGAGAGCAGGTGGACTAGTGTGTTACTCTGTACAGTGGAGAGGCAGGTGGACTAGTGTGTTACTCTGTACAGTAGAGTGTAGGTCAGTGGAGAGTGGCAGGTAGGGTGGACTAGTGTGTTACTCTGTACAGTCAGTGGAGAGGCAGGTGGACTAGTGTGTTACTCTGTACAGTGGAGAGGCAGGGTGGACTAGTGTGTTACTCTGTACAGTAGAGTGTAGGTCAGTGGAGAGGCAGGGTGGACTAGTGTGTTACTCTGTACAGTAGAGTGTAGGTCAGTGGAGAGGCAGGGTGGACTAGTGTGTTACTCTGTACAGTGGAGAGGCAGGTGTAGTTACTCTGTCAGTGGAGAGGCAGGGTGGACTAGTGTGTTACTCTGTACAGTAGAGGCAGGGTGGACTAGTGTGTTACTCTGTACAGTGGAGAGGCAGGGTGGACTAGTGTGTTACTCTGTACAGTGGAGAGGCAGGGTGGACTAGTGTGTTACTCTGTACAGTGGAGAGGCAGGGTGGTACAGTGGAGAGCAGGGTGGACTAGTGTGTTACTCTGTACAGTAGAGTGTAGGTCAGTGGAGAGGCAGGGTGGACTAGTGTGTTACTCTGTACAGTGGAGAGGCAGGGTGGTAGTGTGTTACTACTGTCAGTGGAGAGGCAGGGTGGACTAGTGTGTTACTCTGTACAGTAGAGTGTAGGTCAGTGGAGAGGCAGGGTGGACTAGTGTGTTACTCTGTACAGTAGAGTGTAGGTCAGTGGAGAGGCAGGGTGGACTAGTGTGTTACTCTGTACAGTAGAGTGTAGGTCAGTGGAGAGGCAGGGTGGACTAGTGTGTTACTCTGTACAGTGGAGAGCAGGTGGACTAGTGTGTTACTCTGTACAGTGGAGAGGCAGGGTGGACTAGTGTGTTACTCTGTACAGTAGTGTAGGTCAGTGGAGAGGCAGGGTGGACTAGTGTGTTACTCTGTACAGTAGAGTGTAGGTCAGTGGAGAGGCAGGGTGGACTAGTGTGTTACTCTGTACAGTAGAGTGTAGGTCAGTGGAGAGGCAGGGTGGACTAGTGTGTTACTCTGTACAGTGGAGAGGCAGGGTGGACTAGTGTGTTACTCTGTACAGTGGAGAGGCAGGGTGGACTAGTGTGTTACTCTGTACAGTAGAGTGTAGGTCAGTGGAGAGGCAGGGTGGACTAGTGTGTTACTCTGTACAGTAGAGTGTAGGTCAGTGGAGGAGGCAGGGTGGACAGTAGAGTGTGTTGGACTAGTGTACAGTAGAGTGTAGGTCAGTGGAGAGGCAGGGTGGACTAGTGTGTTACTCTGTACAGTAGGTCAGAGGCAGGGTGGACTAGTGTGTTACTCTGTACAGTAGAGTGTAGGTCAGTGGAGAGGCAGGGTGGACTAGTGTGTTACTCTGTACAGTAGAGTGTAGGTCAGTGGAGAGGCAGGGTGGACTAGTGTGTTACTCTGTACAGTAGAGTGTAGGTCAGTGGAGAGGCAGGGTGGACTAGTGTGTTACTCTGTACAGTGGAGAGGCAGGGTGGTAGTGTGTGTTACTCTGTACAGTGGAGAGGCAGGGTGGACTAGTGTGTTACTCTGTACAGTAGAGAGGCAGGGTCAGTGTGTTTACTCTGTACAGTGGAGAGGCAGGGTGGACTAGTGTGTTACTCTGTACAGTAGAGTGTAGGTCAGTGGAGAGGCAGGGTGGACTAGTGTGTTACTCTGTACAGTAGAGTGTAGGTCAGTGGAGAGGCAGGGTGGACTAGTGTGTTACTCTGTACAGTAGAGTGTAGGTCAGTGGAGAGGCAGGGTGGACTAGTGTGTTACTCTGTACAGTGGAGAGGCAGGGTGGACTAGTGTGTTACTCTGTACAGGAGTGGAGAGGCAGGGTGGACTAGTGTGTTACTCTGTACAGTGGAGAGGCAGGGTGGACTAGTGTGTTACTCTGTACAGTGGAGAGGCAGGGTGGACTAGTGTGTTACTCTGTACAGTGGAGAGGCAGGGTGGACTAGTGTGTTACTCTGTACAGTGGAGAGGCAGGGTGACTAGTGGTTACTACAGTGTGTTACTCTGTACAGTGGAGAGGCAGGTGGACTAGTGTGTTACTCTGTACAGTGGAGAGGCAGGGTGGACTAGTGTGTTACTCTGTACAGTGGAGAGGCAGGTTGGACTAGTGTGTTACTCTGTACAGTGGAGAGGCAGGGTGGACTAGTGTGTTACTCTGTACAGTGGAGAGGAGGCAGGGTGGACTAGTGTGTTACTCTGTACAGTGGAGAGGCAGGGTGGACTAGTGTGTTACTCTGTACAGTGGAGAGGCAGGGTGGACTAGTGTGTTACTCTGTACAGTGGAGAGGCAGGGTGGACTAGTGTGTTACTCTGTACAGTGGAGGCAGGTTGGACTAGTGTGTTACTCTGTACAGTAGCAGGTAGTCAGTGGAGAGGCAGGGTGGACTAGTGTGTTACTCTGTACAGTGGAGTGGAGGCAGGTGGACTAGTGTGTTACTCTGTACAGTGGAGAGGCAGGGTGGACTAGTGTGTTGTACAGTGGAGAGGCTGGACTAGTGTGTTACTCTGTACAGTGGAGAGGCAGGTTGACTAGTGTGTTACTCTGTACAGTGGAGAGGCAGGGTGGACTAGTGTGTTACTCTGTACAGTGGAGAGGCAGGGTGGACTAGTGTGTTACTCTGTACAGTGGAGAGGCAGGTGGACTAGTGTGTTACTCTGACAGTAGTGTGTAGTGTACTCTGTACAGTGGAGAGGTAGGGTGGACTAGTGTGTTACTCTGTACAGTGGAGAGGTAGGGTGGACTAGTGTGTTACTCTGTACAGTGGAGAGGTAGGGTGGACTAGTGTGTTACTCTGTACAGTAGAGTGTAGGTCAGTGGAGAGGCAGGGTGGACTAGTGTGTTACTCTGTACAGTAGAGTGTAGGTCAGTGGAGAGGCAGGGTGGACTAGTGTGTTACTCTGTACAGTAGAGTGTAGGTCAGTGGAGAGGCAGGGTGGACTAGTGTGTTACTCTGTACAGTGGAGAGGCAGGTTGGACTAGTGTGTTACTCTGTACAGTGGAGAGGTAGGGTGGACTAGTGTGTTACTCTGTACAGTGGAGAGGTAGGGTGGACTAGTGTGTTACTCTGTACAGTGGAGAGGTAGGGTGGACTAGTGTGTTACTCTGTACAGTAGAGTGTAGGTCAGTGGAGAGGCAGGGTGGACTAGTGTGTTACTCTGTACAGTGGAGAGGTAGGGTGGACTAGTGTGTTACTCTGTACAGTGGAGAGGTAGGGTGGACTAGTGTGTTACTCTGTACAGTAGAGTGTAGGTCAGTGGAGAGGCAGGGTGGACTAGTGTGTTACTCTGTACAGTAGAGTGTAGGTCAGTGGAGAGGCAGGGTGGACTAGTGTGTTACTCTGTACAGTAGAGTGTAGGTCAGTGGAGAGGCAGGGTGGACTAGTGTGTTACTCTGTACAGTAGAGTGTAGGTCAGTGGAGAGGCAGGGTGGACTAGTGTGTTACTCTGTACAGTAGAGTGTAGGTCAGTGGACTCTGAGGCAGGGTGGACTAGTGTGTTACTCTGTACAGTAGAGTGTAGGTCAGAGGCAGGGTGGACTAGTGTGTTACTCTGTACAGGTCAGTGGAGAGGCAGGGTGGACTAGTGTGTTACTCTGTACTGTACAGTGGAGAGGCAGGGTGGACTAGTGTGTTACTCTGTACAGTAGAGTGTAGGTCAGTGGAGAGGCAGGGTGGACTAGTGTGTTACTCTGTACAGTAGAGTGTAGGTCAGTGGAGAGGCAGGGTGGACTAGTGTGTTACTCTCTGTACAGTAGGGTGGACTAGTGTGTTACTCTGTACAGTAGAGTGTAGGTCAGTGGAGAGGCAGGGTGGACTAGTGTGTTACTCTGTACAGTAGAGTGTAGGTCAGTGGAGAGGCAGGGTGGACTAGTGTGTTACTCTGTACAGTAGAGTGTAGGTCAGTGGAGAGGCAGGGTGGACTAGTGTGTTACTCTGTACAGTAGTGTAGGTCAGTGGGAGGCAGGGTGGACTAGTGTGTTACTCTGTACTAGTGTAGTTACTCTGTCAGTGGAGAGGCAGGGTGGACTAGTGTGTTACTCTGTACAGTAGAGTGTACTCTGTCAGTGGAGAGGCAGGGTGGACTAGTGTGTTACTCTGTACAGTAGAGTGTAGGTCAGTGGAGAGGCAGGGTGGACTAGTGTGTTACTCTGTACAGTAGAGTGTAGGTCAGTGGAGAGGCAGGGTGGACTAGTGTGTTACTCTGTACAGTAGAGTGTAGGTCAGTGGAGAGGCAGGGTGGACTAGTGTGTTACTCTGTACAGTAGAGTGTAGGTCAGTGGAGAGGCAGGGTGGACTAGTGTGTTACTCTGTACAGTAGAGTGTAGGTCAGTGGAGAGGCAGGGTGGACTAGTGTGTTACTCTGTACAGTAGAGTGTAGGTCAGTGGAGAGGCAGGGTGGACTAGTGTGTTACTCTGTACAGTGGAGAGGCAGGGTGGACTAGTGTGTTACTCTGTACAGTAGTGTAGGTCAGTGGAGAGGCAGGGTGGACTAGTGTGTTACTCTGTACAGTAGAGTGTAGGTCAGTGTGGTGGAGAGGCAGGGTGGACTAGTAGGTCTGTACAGTGGAGAGGCAGGGTGGACTAGTGTGTTACTCTGTACAGTAGAGTGTAGGTCAGTGGACTCTGTAGGTCAGTGGAGAGGCAGGGTGGACTAGTGTGTTACTCTGTACAGTGGAGAGGCAGGGTGGACTAGTGTGTTACTCTGTACAGTGGAGAGGCAGGGTGGACTAGTGTGTTACTCTGTACAGTAGAGTGTAGGTCAGTGGAGAGGCAGGGTGGACTAGTGTGTTACTCTGTACAGTGGAGAGGCAGGGTGACTAGTGTCAGTGGAGAGGCAGGGTGGACTAGTGTGTTACTCTGTACAGTGGAGAGGCAGGTGGACTAGTGTGTTACTCTGTACAGTGAGAGGGAGAGGCAGGGTGGGTGGTACAGTAGTGTGTTACTCTGTACAGTGGAGAGGCAGGTTGGACTAGTGTGTTACTCTGTACAGTGGAGAGGCAGGGTGGACTAGTGTGTTACTCTGTACAGTACAGTAGTGGTGTAGGTCAGTGGAGAGGCAGGGTGGACTAGTGTGTTACTCTGTACAGTAGAGTGTAGGTCAGTGGAGTGGAGGCAGGGTGGACTAGTGTGTTACTCTGTACAGTGGAGAGGAGGGTGGACTAGTGTGTTACTCTGTCAGTGGAGAGGCAGGGTGGACTAGTGTGTTACTCTGTACAGTGGAGAGGCAGGTGGTAGTTACTCTGTACAGTGGAGGAGGCAGGGTGGACTAGTGTGTTACTCTGTAGGTCAGTGGAGAGGCAGGGTGGACTAGTGTGTTACTCTGTACAGTGGAGAGGTCAGGGTGGACTAGTGTGTTACTCTGTACAGTGGAGAGAGTGGACTAGGTCAGTGGAGAGGCAGGGTGGACTAGTGTGTTACTCTGTACAGTAGAGTGTAGGTCAGTGGAGAGGCAGGGTGGACTAGTGTGTTACTCTGTACAGTGGAGAGGTAGGGTGGACTAGTGTGTTACTCTGTACAGTGGAGAGGCAGGGTGGACTAGTGTGTTACTCTGTACAGTAGAGTGTAGGTCAGTGGAGAGGCAGGGTGGACTAGTGTGTTACTCTGTACAGTAGAGTGTAGGTCAGTGGAGAGGCAGGGTGGACTAGTGTGTTACTCTGTACAGTAGAGTGTAGGTCAGTGGAGAGGCAGGGTGGACTAGTGTGTTACTCTGTACAGTGGAGAGGCAGGTGGACTAGTGTGGTCAGTGGAGAGGCAGGGTGGACTAGTGTGTTACTCTGTACAGTGGAGAGGCAGGGTAGTGTGTTACTGTACAGTAGAGTGTACAGTGGAGAGGCAGGGTGGACTAGTGTGTTACTCTGTACAGTAGAGTGTAGGTCAGTGGAGAGGCAGGGTGGACTAGTGTGTTACTCTGTACAGTAGAGGCAGGGTGGACTAGTGTGTTACTCTGTCAGTGGAGAGGCAGGGTGGACTAGTGTGTTACTCTGTACAGTAGAGTGTAGGTCAGTGGAGAGGCAGGGTGGACTAGTGTGTTACTCTGTACAGTAGAGTGTAGGTCAGTGGAGAGGCAGGGTGGACTAGTGTGTTACTCTGTACAGTAGAGTGTAGGTCAGTGGAGAGGCAGGGTGGACTAGTGTGTTACTCTGTACAGTAGTGTAGGTCAGTGGAGAGGCAGGGTGGACTAGTGTGTTACTCTGTACAGTAGTGTAGGTCAGTGGGAGAGGCAGGGTGGACTAGTGTGTTACTCTGTACAGTAGAGTGTAGGTCAGTGGAGAGGCAGGGTGGACTAGTGTGTTACTCTGTACAGTAGAGTGTAGGTCAGTGGAGAGGCAGGGTGGGTGTGACTCTGTACAGTAGTGTGTTACTCTGTACAGTAGAGTGTAGGTCAGTGGAGAGGCAGGGTGGACTAGTGTGTTACTCTGTACAGTAGTGTAGGTCAGTGGAGAGGCAGGGTGGACTAGTGTGTTACTCTGTACAGTAGAGTGTAGGTCAGTGGAGAGGCAGGGTGGACTAGTGTGTTACTCTGTACAGTAGAGTGTAGGTCAGTGGAGAGGCAGGGTGGACTAGTGTGTTACTCTGTAGGTCAGTGGAGAGGCAGGGTGGACTAGTGTGTTACTCTGTACAGTGTAGGTCAGTGGTAGGTCAGTGTGTTACTCTGTACAGAGAGGCAGGGTGGACTAGTGTGTTACTCTGTACAGTAGAGTGTAGGTCAGTGGAGAGGCAGGGTGGACTAGTGTGTTACTCTGTACAGTAGAGTGTAGGTCAGTGGAGAGGCAGGGTGGACTAGTGTGTTACTCTGTACAGTAGAGTGTAGGTCAGTGGAGAGGCAGGGTGGACTAGTGTGTTACTCTGTACAGTAGAGTGTAGGTCAGTGGAGAGGCAGGGTGGACTAGTGTGTTACTCTGTACAGTAGTCAGTGTAGGTCAGTGGAGAGGTCAGGGGTGGACTAGTGTGTTACTCTGTACAGTAGAGTGTAGGTCAGTGGAGAGGCAGGGTGGACTAGTGTGTTACTCTGTACAGTAGAGTGTAGGTCAGTGGAGAGGCAGGGTGGACTAGTGTGTTACTCTGTACAGTAGAGTGTAGGTCAGTGGAGAGGCAGGGTGGACTAGTGTGTTACTCTGTACAGTAGAGTGTAGGTCAGTGGAGAGGCAGGGTGGACTAGTGTGTTACTCTGTACAGTAGAGTGTAGGTCAGTGGAGAGGCAGGGTGGACTAGTGTGTTACTCTGTACAGTAGTGTAGGTCAGTGGAGAGGCAGGGTGGACTAGTGTGTTACTCTGTACAGTAGAGTGTACAGTCTGTCAGTGGAGAGGCAGGGTGGACTAGTGTGTTACTCTGTACAGTAGAGTGTAGGTCAGTGGAGAGGCAGGGTGGACTAGTGTGTTACTCTGTACAGTAGAGTGTAGGTCAGTGGAGAGGCAGGGTGGACTAGTGTGTTACTCTGTACAGTAGAGTGTAGGTCAGTGGAGAGGCAGGGTGGACTAGTGTGTTACTCTGTACAGTAGAGTGTAGGTCAGTGGAGAGGCAGGGTGGACTAGTGTGTTACTCTGTACAGTAGAGTGTAGGTCAGTGGAGAGGCAGGGTGGACTAGTGTGTTACTCTGTACAGTAGAGTGTAGGTCAGTGGAGAGGCAGGGTGGACTAGTGTGTTACTCTGTACAGTGTACAGTGGAGAGGCAGGGTGGACTAGTGTGTTACTCTGTACAGTGGAGAGTGGAGAGGCAGGGTGGACTAGTGTGTTACTCTGTACAGTAGAGTGTAGGTCAGTGGAGAGGCAGGGTGGACTAGTGTGTTACTCTGTACAGTAGAGTGTAGGTCAGTGGAGAGGCAGGGTGGACTAGTGTGTTACTCTGTACAGTAGAGTGTAGGTCAGTGTAGTTACTCTGTCAGTGGAGAGGCAGGGTGGACTAGTGTGTTACTCTGTACAGTAGAGTGTAGGTCAGTGGAGAGGCAGGGTGGACTAGTGTGTTACTCTGTACAGTGTGTTACTCTGTACAGTAGTGTAGGTCAGTGGAGAGGCAGGGTGGACTAGTGTGTTACTCTGTACAGTAGAGTGTAGGTCAGTGGAGGCAGGGTGGACTAGTGTGTTACTCTGTACAGTGGAGAGGCAGGGTGGACTAGTGTGTCTGTACAGTGGAGAGGCAGGGTGGACTAGTGTGTTACTCTGTACAGTAGAGTGTAGGTCAGTGGAGAGGCAGGGTGGACTAGTGTGTTACTCTGTACAGTGGAGGTCAGTGGAGGCAGGGTGGACTAGTGTGTTACTCTGTCAGTGGAGGAGGCAGGGGACTAGTGTGTTACTCTGTACAGTAGAGTGTAGGTCAGTTGGACTAGTGTGTTACTCTGTACAGTAGAGTGTAGGTCAGTGGAGAGGCAGGGTGGACTAGTGTGTTACTCTGTACAGTAGAGTGTAGGTCAGTGAGAGGCAGGGTGGACTAGTGTGTTACTCTGTACAGTAGAGTGTAGGTCAGTGGAGAGGCAGGGTGGACTAGTGTGTTACTCTGTACAGTAGAGTGTAGGTCAGTGGAGAGGCAGGGTGGACTAGTGTGTTACTCTGTACAGTAGAGTGTGGAGTGGGAGGCAGGGTGGACTAGTGTGTTACTCTGTACAGTAGAGTGTAGGTCAGTGGAGAGGCAGGGTGGACTAGTGTGTTACTCTGTACAGTAGAGTGTAGGTCAGTGGAGAGGCAGGGTGGACTAGTGTGTTACTCTGTACAGTAGAGTGTAGGTCAGTGGAGAGGCAGGGTGGACTAGTGTGTTACTCTGTACAGTAGAGTGTAGGTCAGTGGAGAGGCAGGGTGGACTAGTGTGTTACTCTGTACAGAGAGGTCAGGGTGGACTAGTGTGTTACTCTGTACAGTAGAGTGTAGGTCAGTGGAGAGGCAGGGTGGAGAGTTACTCTGTACAGGGTGGACTAGTGTGTTACTCTGTACAGTAGAGTGTAGGTCAGTGGAGAGGCAGGGTGGACTAGTGTGTTACTCTGTACAGTAGAGTGTAGGTCAGTGGAGAGGCAGGGTGGACTAGTGTGTTACTCTGTACAGTAGAGTGTAGGTCAGTGGAGAGGCAGGGTGGACTAGTGTGTTACTCTGTACAGTAGAGTGTAGGTCAGTGGAGAGGCAGGGTGGACTAGTGTGTTACTCTGTACAGTAGAGTGTAGGTCAGTGGAGAGGCAGGGTGGACTAGTGTGTTACTCTGTACAGTAGAGTGTAGGTCAGTGGAGAGGCAGGGTGGACTAGTGTGTTACTCTGTACAGTAGAGTGTAGGTCAGTGGAGAGGCAGGGTGGACTAGTGTGTTACTCTGTACAGTAGAGTGTAGGTCAGTGGAGAGGCAGGGTGGACTAGTGTGTTACTCTGTACAGTAGAGTGTAGGTCAGTGGAGAGGCAGGGTGGACTAGTGTGTTACTCTGTACAGTAGAGTGTAGGTCAGTGGAGAGGCAGGGTGGACTAGTGTGTTACTCTGTACAGTAGAGTGTAGGTCAGTGGAGAGGCAGGGTGGACTAGTGTGTTACTCTGTACAGTAGAGTGTAGGTCAGTGGAGAGGCAGGGTGGACTAGTGTGTTACTCTGTACAGTAGAGTGTAGGTCAGTGGAGAGGCAGGGTGGACTAGTGTGTTACTCTGTACAGTAGAGTGTAGGTCAGTGGAGAGGCAGGGTGGACTAGTGTGTTACTCTGTACAGTAGAGTGTAGGTCAGTGGAGAGGCAGGGTGGACTAGTGTGTTACTCTGTACAGTAGAGTGTAGGTCAGTGGAGAGGCAGGGTGGACTAGTGTGTTACTCTGTACAGTAGAGTGTAGGTCAGTGGAGAGGCAGGGTGGACTAGTGTGTTACTCTGTACAGTAGAGTGTAGGTCAGTGGAGAGGCAGGGTGGACTAGTGTGTTACTCTGTACAGTAGAGTGTAGGTCAGTGGAGAGGCAGGGTGGACTAGTGTGTTACTCTCAGTAGAGTGTAGGTCAGTGGAGAGGCAGGGTGGACTAGTGTGTTACTCTGTACAGTAGAGTGTAGGTCAGTGGAGAGGCAGGGTGGACTAGTGTGTTACTCTGTACAGTAGAGTGTAGGTCAGTGGAGAGGCAGGGTGGACTAGTGTGTTACTCTGTACAGTAGAGTGTAGGTCAGTGGAGAGGCAGGGTGGACTAGTGTGTTACTCTGTACAGTAGAGTGTAGGTCAGTGGAGAGGCAGGGTGGACTAGTGTGTTACTCTGTACAGTAGAGTGTAGGTCAGTGGAGAGGCAGGGTGGACTAGTGTGTTACTCTGTACAGTAGAGTGTAGGTCAGTGGAGAGGCAGGGTGGACTAGTGTGTTACTCTGTACAGTCAGTGGAGTGTAGGTCAGTGTAGAGAGAGGCAGGGTGGACTAGTGTGTTACTCTGTACAGTAGAGTGTAGGTCAGTGGAGAGGCAGGGTGGACTAGTGTGTTACTCTGTACAGTAGAGTGTAGGTCAGTGGAGAGGCAGGGTGGACTAGTGTGTTACTCTGTACAGTAGAGTGTAGGTCAGTGGAGAGGCAGGGTGGACTAGTGTGTTACTCTGTACAGTAGAGTGTAGGTCAGTGGAGAGGCAGGGTGGACTAGTGTGTTACTCTGTACAGTAGAGTGTAGGTCAGTGGAGAGGCAGGGTGGACTAGTGTGTTACTCTGTACAGTAGAGTGTAGGTCAGTGGAGAGGCAGGGTGGACTAGTGTGTTACTCTGTACAGTAGAGTGTAGGTCAGTGGAGAGGCAGGGTGGACTAGTGTGTTACTCTGTACAGTAGAGTGTAGGTCAGTGGAGAGGCAGGGTGGACTAGTGTGTTACTCTGTACAGTAGAGTGTAGGTCAGTGGAGAGGCAGGGTGGACTAGTGTGTTACTCTGTACAGTAGAGTGTAGGTCAGTGGAGAGGCAGGGTGGACTAGTGTGTTACTCTAGTAGAGTGTAGGTCAGTGAGAGGCAGGGTGGACTAGTGTGTTACTCTGTACAGTGGAGAGGCAGGGTGGACTAGTGTGTTACTCTGTACAGTAGAGTGTAGGTCAGTGGAGAGGCAGGGTGGACTAGTGTGTTACTCTGTACAGTAGAGTGTAGGTCAGTGGAGAGGCAGGGTGGACTAGTGTGTTACTCTGTACAGTAGAGTGTAGGTCAGTGGAGAGGCAGGGTGGACTAGTGTGTTACTCTGTACAGTAGTGTAGGTCAGTGGAGAGGCAGGGTGGACTAGTGTGTTACTCTGTACAGTAGAGTGTAGGTCAGTGGAGAGGCAGGGTGGACTAGTGTGTTACTCTGTACAGTAGAGTGTAGGTCAGTGGAGAGGCAGGGTGGACTAGTGTGTTACTCTGTACAGTAGTGTAGGTCAGTGGAGAGGCAGGGTGGACTAGTGTGTTACTCTGTACAGTAGAGTGTAGGTCAGTGGAGAGGCAGGGTGGACTAGTGTGTTACTCTGTACAGTAGAGGTCAGTGGAGAGGCAGGGTGGACTCAGTGTGTTACTCTGTACAGTAGAGTGTAGGTCAGTGGGCAGGGTGGACTAGTGTGTTACTCTGTACAGTAGAGTGTAGGTCAGTGGAGAGGCAGGGTGGACTAGTGTGTTACTCTGTACAGTAGTGTAGTGGCAGGGTGGTCAGTGTGTGGAGAGGTCAGTGGAGGGCAGGGTGGACTAGTGTGTTACTCTGTACAGTAGAGTGTAGGTCAGTGGAGAGGCAGGGTGGACTAGTGTGTTACTCTGTACAGTAGAGTGTAGGTCAGTGGAGAGGCAGGGTGGACTAGTGTGTTACTCTGTACAGTAGAGTGTAGGTCAGTGGAGAGGCAGGGTGGACTAGTGTGTTACTCTGTACAGTAGAGTGTAGGTCAGTGGAGAGGCAGGGTGGACTAGTGTGTTACTCTGTACAGGGTGGACTAGTGTGTGTACAGTAGTGTAGGTCAGTGGAGAGGCAGGGTGGACTAGTGTGTTACTCTGTACAGTAGAGTGTAGGTCAGTGGAGAGGCAGGGTGGACTAGTGTGTTACTCTGTACAGTAGAGTGTAGGTCAGTGGAGAGGCAGGGTGGACTAGTGTGTTACTCTGTACAGTAGAGTGTAGGTCAGTGGAGAGGCAGGGTGGACTAGTGTGTTACTCTGTACAGTAGGTCAGTGGAGAGGCAGTGGACTAGGTCAGTACAGAGTGTAGGTCAGTGGAGAGGCAGGGTGGACTAGTGTGTTACTCTGTACAGTAGTGTAGGTCAGTGGAGAGGCAGGGTGGACTAGTGTGTTACTCTGTACAGTAGAGTGTAGGTCAGTGGAGAGGCAGGGTGGACTAGTGTGTTACTCTGTACAGTAGAGTGTAGGTCAGTGGAGAGGCAGGGTGGACTAGTGTGTTACTCTGTACAGTAGAGTGTAGGTCAGTGGAGAGGCAGGGTGGACTAGTGTGTTACTCTGTACAGTAGTAGGTCAGTGGAGAGGCAGGGTGGACTAGTGTGTTACTCTGTCACTAGTGTGTTACTCTGTACAGAGTGTAGGTCAGTGGGACAGGGTAGTGTGTTACTCTGTACAGTAGAGTGTAGGTCAGTGGAGAGGCAGGGTGGACTAGTGTGTTACTCTGTACAGTAGAGTGTAGGTCAGTGGAGAGGCAGGGTGGACTAGTGTGTTACTCTGTACAGTAGAGTGTAGGTCAGTGGAGAGGCAGGGTGGACTAGTGTGTTACTCTGTACAGTAGAGTGTAGGTCAGTGGAGAGGCAGGGTGGACTAGTGTGTTACTCTGTACAGTAGAGTGTAGGTCAGTGGAGAGGCAGGGTGGACTAGTGTGTTACTCTGTACAGTAGAGTGTAGGTCAGTGGAGAGGCAGGGTGGACTAGTGTGTTACTCTGTACAGTAGAGTGTAGGTCAGTGGAGAGGCAGGGTGGACTAGTGTGTTACTCTGTACAGTAGTGTAGGTCAGTGGAGAGGTAGGGTGGACTAGTGTGTTACTCTGTACAGTAGAGTGTAGGTCAGTGGAGGAGGGGTGGACTAGTGTGTTACTCTGTACAGTAGAGTGTAGGTCAGTGGAGAGGTAGGGTGGACTAGTGTGTTACTCTGTACAGTAGAGTGTAGGTCAGTGGAGAGGCAGGGTGGACTAGTGTGTTACTCTGTACAGTAGAGTGTAGGTCAGTGGAGAGGCAGGGTGGACTAGTGTGTTACTCTGTACAGTAGAGTGTAGGTCAGTGGAGAGGCAGGGTGGACTAGTGTGTTACTCTGTACAGTAGAGTGTAGGTCAGTGGAGAGGCAGGGTGGACTAGTGTGTTACTCTGTACAGTAGAGTGTAGGTCAGTGGAGAGGCAGGGTGGACTAGTGTGTTACTCTGTACAGTAGAGTGTAGGCAGTCAGTGGAGAGGCAGGGTGGACTAGTGTGTTACTCTGTACAGTAGAGTGTAGGTCAGTGGAGAGGCAGGGTGGACTAGTGTGTTACTCTGTACAGTAGAGTGTAGGTCAGTGGAGAGGCAGGGTGGACTAGTGTGTTACTCTGTACAGTAGAGTGTAGGTCAGTGGAGAGGCAGGGTGGACTAGTGTGTTACTCTGTACAGTAGAGTGTAGGTCAGTGGAGAGGCAGGGTGGACTAGTGTGTTACTCTGTACAGTAGAGTGTAGGTCAGTGGAGAGGTCAGGCAGGGTGGACTAGTGTGTTACTCTGTACAGTAGAGTGTAGGTCAGTGGAGAGGCAGGGTGGACTAGTGTGTTACTCTGTACAGTAGAGTGTAGGTCAGTGGAGAGGCAGGGTGGACTAGTGTGTTACTCTGTACAGTAGAGTGTAGGTCAGTGGAGAGGCAGGGTGGACTAGTGTGTTACTCTGTACAGTAGAGTGTAGGTCAGTGGAGAGGCAGGGTGGACTAGTGTGTTACTCTGTACAGTAGAGTGTAGGTCAGTGGAGAGGCAGGGTGGACTAGTGTGTTACTCTGTACAGTAGTGTAGGTCAGTGGAGAGGCAGGGTGTAGGTCAGTAGGTCAGTGGAGAGGCAGGGTGGACTAGTGTGTTACTCTGTACAGTAGAGTGTAGGTCAGTGGAGAGGCAGGGTGGACTAGTGTGTTACTCTGTACAGTAGAGTGTAGGTCAGTGGAGAGGCAGGGTGGAGGGTGGACTAGTGTGTTACTCTGTACAGTAGAGTGTAGGTCAGTGGAGAGGCAGGGTGGACTAGTGTGTTACTCTGTACAGTAGAGTGTAGGTCAGTGGAGAGGCAGGGTGGACTAGTGTGTTACTCTGTACAGTAGAGTGTAGGTCAGTGGAGAGGCAGGGTGGACTAGTGTGTTACTCTGTACAGTAGAGTGTAGGTCAGTGGAGAGGCAGGGTGGACTAGTGTGTTACTCTGTACAGTAGAGTGTAGGTCAGTGGAGAGGCAGGGTGGACTAGTGTGTTACTCTGTACAGTAGAGTGTAGGTCAGTGGAGAGGCAGGGTGGACAGTAGTGTGTTACTCTGTACAGTAGAGTGTAGGTCAGTGGAGAGGCAGGGTGGACTAGTGTGTTACTCTGTACAGTAGAGTGTAGGTCAGTGGAGAGGCAGGGTGGACTAGTGTGTTACTCTGTACAGTAGAGTGTAGGTCAGTGGAGAGGCAGGGTGGACTAGTGTGTTACTCTGTACAGTAGAGTGTAGGTCAGTGGAGAGGCAGGGTGGACTAGTGTGTTACTCTGTACAGTAGAGTGTAGGTCAGTGGAGAGGCAGGGTGGACTAGTGTGTTACTCTGTACAGTAGAGTGTAGGTCAGTGGAGAGGCAGGGTGGACTAGTGTGTTACTCTGTACAGTAGAGTGTAGGTCAGTGGAGAGGCAGGGTGGACTAGTGTGTTACTCTGTACAGTAGAGTGTAGGTCAGTGGAGAGGCAGGGTGGACTAGTGTGTTACTCTGTACAGTAGAGTGTAGGTCAGTGGAGAGGCAGGGTGGACTAGTGTGTTACTCTGTACAGTAGAGTGTAGGTCAGTGGAGAGGCAGGGTGGACTAGTGTGTTACTCTGTACAGTAGAGTGTAGGTCAGTGGAGAGGCAGGGTGGGGTGTTACTCTGACAGTAGAGTGTGTTAGGCTCTAGTGTGTTACTCTGTACAGTAGAGTGTAGGTCAGTGGAGAGGCAGGGTGGACTAGTGTGTTACTCTGTACAGTAGAGTGTAGGTCAGTGGAGAGGCAGGGTGGACTAGTGTGTTACTCTGTACAGTAGAGTGTAGGTCAGTGGAGAGGCAGGGTGGACTAGTGTGTTACTCTGTACAGTAGAGTGTAGGTCAGTGGAGAGGCAGGGTGGACTAGTGTGTTACTCTGTACAGTAGAGTGTAGGTCAGTGGAGAGGCAGGGTGGACTAGTGTGTTACTCTGTACAGTAGAGTGTAGGTCAGTGGAGAGGCAGGGTGGACTAGTGTGTTACTCTGTACAGTAGAGTGTAGGTCAGTGGAGAGGCAGGGTGGACTAGTGTGTTACTCTGTACAGTAGTGTAGGTCAGTGGAGAGGCAGGGTGGACTAGTGTGTTACTCTGTACAGTAGAGTGTAGGTCAGTGGAGAGGCAGGGTGGACTAGTGTGTTACTCTGTACAGTAGAGTGTAGGTCAGTGGAGAGGCAGGGTGGACTAGTGTGTTACTCTATACAGTGGAGAGGCAGGGTGGACTAGTGTGTTACTCTGTACAGTAGAGTGTAGGTCAGTGGAGAGGCAGGGTGCAGCACACTTCATACTGGTTTATGGTGTAATAAAGTTCCTTGCACAAAGCTCCGCTACACAACACTTTATCTCATCATCTACACAATATGCAGTAATGGGTCAATAGTCTGACTTTGCTGTGGGTGGATGTGTGGGTGGGTGGGTGGGTGGGTGTGTACTGAAATGTTCTGTTTTTGTGTGAATATTGGTGTGTCTGCATGTATGGTTATGTACTGTAATCAGGAGGTTGTTGAGATGTATGGTTATGTACTGTAGTCAGGGGGTTGTTGAGATGTATGGTTATGTACTGTAGTCAGGAGGTTGAGACGTGTGGTTATGTACTGTAATCAGGAGGTTGAGACGTGTGGTTATGTACTGTAGTCAGGGGGTTGTTGAGACGTGTGGTTATGTACTGTTGTCAGGAGGTTGTTGAGATGTATGGTTATGTACTGTAGTCAGGAGGTTGAGACGTGTGGTTATATACTGTAATCAGGAGGTTGTTGAGACGTGTGGTTATGTACTGTAGTCAGGGGGTTGTTGAGACGTGTGGTTATGTACTGTAATCAGGCGGTTGTTGAGACGTGTGGTTATGTACTGTAATCAGGCGGTTGTTGAGACGTATGGTTATGTACTGTAGTCAGGGGGTTGTTGAGACGTGTGGTTATGTACTGTAGTCAGGAGGTTGTTGAGATGTATGGTTATGTACTGTTGTCAGGAGGTTGTTGAGATGTGGTTATGTACTGTAGTCAGGAGGTTGTTGAGACGTGTGGTTATGTACTGTAGTCAGGGGGTTGTTGAGACGTGTGGTTATGTACTGTAGTCGGGGTTGTTGAGACGTATGGTTATGTACTGTAGTCAGGGGGTTGTTGAGATGTGGTTATGTACTGTAGTCAGGAGGTCGTTGAGACGTGTGGTTATGTACTGTAGTCAGGGGGTTGTTGAGATGTGGTTATGTACTGTAGTCAGGAGGTCGTTGAGACGTGTGGTTATGTACTGTAGTCAGGGGGTTGTTGAGACGTATGGTTATGTACTGTAGTCAGGGGGTTGTTGAGACGTATGGTTATGTACTGTAGTCAGGGGGTTGTTGAGACGTGTGGTTATGTACTGTAATCAGGAGGTTGTTGAGATGTATGGTTATGTACTGTAGTCAGGAGGTTGTTGAGACGTGTGGTTATGTACTGTAGTCAGGGGGTTGTTGAGACGTGTGGTTATGTACTGTAATCAGGAGGTTGAGATGTATGGTTATGTACTGTAATCAGGAGGTTGTTGAGATGTATGGTTATGTACTGTAATCAGGAGGTTGTTGAGACGTGTGGTTATGTACTGTAATCAGGAGGTTGTTGAGACGTGTGGTTATGTACTGTAGTCAGGAGGTTGAGATGTATGGTTATGTCTGCTAAATGGCATATATTTATATTTTTATGTACTGTAATCAGGAGGTTGTTGAGACGTGTGGTTATGTACTGTAATCAGGAGGTTGAGATGTATGGTTATGTACTGTAGTCAGGGGGTTGTTTAGACGTATGGTTGTGTACTGTAGTCAGGTCGTTGAGACGTGTGGTTATGTACTGTAGTCAGGTTGTTGAGATGTATGGTTATGTACTGTAGTCAGGATGTTGTTGAGACGTATGGTTATGTACTGTAGTCAGGATGTTGTTGAGACGTATGGTTATGTACTGTAGTCAGGGGGTTGTTGAGACGTATGGTTATGTACTGTAGTCAGGATGTTGTTGAGACGTGTGGTTATGTACTGTAGTCAGGGGGTTGTTGAGATGTATGGTTATGTACTGTTGTCAGGAGGTTGTTGAGATGTGGTTATGTACTGTAGTCAGGAGGTTGTTGAGATGTATGGTTATGTACTGTTGTCAGGAGGTTGTTGAGATGTGGTTATGTACTGTAGTCAGGAGGTTGTTGAGACGTGTGGTTATGTACTGTAGTCAGGGGGTTGTTGAGACGTGTGGTTATGTACTGTAGTCAGGGGGTTGTTGAGACGTATGGTTATGTACTGTAGTCAGGGGGTTGTTGAGATGTGGTTATGTACTGTAGTCAGGAGGTCGTTGAGACGTGTGGTTATGTACTGTAGTCAGGGGGTTGTTGAGATGTGGTTATGTACTGTAGTCAGGAGGTCGTTTGTTAGTACTGTAGTCAGGGGGGTTATGGTACTGTAGTCAGGGGTTGTTGAGACGTATGGTTATGTACTGTAGTCAGGGGTTGTTGAGACGTGTGGTTATGTACTGTAGTCAGTATGGTTATGTACTGTAGTCAGGGGGGTTGTTATGTACTTAGAGACGTAGTGGTTATGTACTGTAGTCAGGGGGTTGTTGAGACGTGTGGTTATGTACTGTAGTCAGGGGGTTGTTGAAACGTATGGTTATGTACTGTAGTCAGGGGGTTGTTGAGACTTATGGTTATGTACTGTAATCAGGAGGTTGTTGAGATGTATGGTTATGTACTGTAGTCAGGAGGTTGTTGAGACGTGTGGTTATGTACTGTAGTCAGGGGGTTGTTGAGACGTATGGTTATGTACTGTAGTCAGGGGGTTGTTGAGACGTATGGTTATGTACTGTAGTCAGGGGGTTGTTGAGACGTGTGGTTATGTACTGTAGTCAGGGGGTTGTTGAGACGTATGGTTATGTACTGTAGTCAGGGGGTTGTTGAGACTTATGGTTATGTACTGTAATCAGGAGGTTGTTGAGATGTATGGTTATGTACTGTAGTCAGGAGGTTGTTGAGACGTGTGGTTATGTACTGTAGTCAGGGGGTTGTTGAGACGTGTGGTTATGTACTGTAGTCAGGGGGTTGTTGAGACGTATGGTTATGTACTGTAGTCAGGGGGTTGTTGAGACGTGTGGTTATGTACTGTAGTCAGGGGGTTGTTGAGACGTATGGTTATGTACTGTAGTCAGGGGGTTGTTGAGACTTATGGTTATGTACTGTAATCAGGAGGTTGTTGAGATGTATGGTTATGTACTGTAGTCAGGAGGTTGTTGAGACGTGTGGTTATGTACTGTAGTCAGGGGGTTGTTGAGACGTGTGGTTATGTACTGTAATCAGGAGGTTGAGATGTATGGTTATGTACTGTAATCAGGAGGTTGTTGAGATGTATGGTTATGTACTGTAATCAGGAGGTTGTTGAGACGTGTGGTTATGTACTGTAATCAGGAGGTTGTTGAGACGTGTGGTTATGTACTGTAGTCAGGAGGTTGAGATGTATGGTTATGTCTGCTAAATGGCATATATTTATATTTTTATGTACTGTAATCAGGAGGTTGTTGAGACGTGTGGTTATGTACTGTAATCAGGAGGTTGAGATGTATGGTTATGTACTGTAGTCAGGGGGTTGTTTAGACGTATGGTTGTGTACTGTAGTCAGGTCGTTGAGACGTGTGGTTATGTACTGTAGTCAGGTTGTTGAGATGTGTGGTTATGTACTGTAGTCAGGATGTTGTTGAGACGTATGGTTATGTACTGTAGTCAGGATGTTGTTGAGACGTGTGGTTATGTACTGTAGTCAGGGGGTTGTTGAGACGTATGGTTATGTACTGTTGTCAGGGGGTTGTTGAGACGTATGGTTATGTACTGTAGTCAGGGGGTTGTTGAGACGTATGGTTATGTACTGTAGTCAGGGGGTTGTTGAGACGTATGGTTATGTACTGTAGTCAGGAGGTTGTTGAGACGTATGGTTGTGTACCGTAGACAGGAGGTTGTTGAGACGTGTGGTTATGTACTGTAGTCAGGTCGTTGAGACGTGTGGTTATGTACTGTAGTCAGGTCGTTGAGACGTGTGGTTATGTACTGTAGTCATGTCGTTGAGACGTGTGGTTATGTACTGTAGTCAGGTCGTTGAGACGTGTGGTTATGTACTGTAGTCAGGTCGTTGAGACGTATGGTTATGTACTGTAGTCAGGTCGTTGAGACGTGTGGTTATGTACTGTAGTCAGGTCGTTGAGACGTGTGGTTATGTACTGTAGTCAGGTCGTTGAGACGTATGGTTATGTACTGTAGTCAGGTCGTTGAGACGTGTGGTTATGTACTGTAGTCAGGTCGTTGAGACGTGTGGTTATGTACTGTAGTCAGGAGGTTGTTGAGACGTATGGTATGAATGTTGTAGCTACTCCTGTATTTTACTGGATGATTTTAACATGATATTAGTTGTAACCTGCTACAGTAATATTGTATCATCTGTCCCCCAGTAGTTTAGAAATGCCTCTCTTTAGTATCACAAGCTACTTTCCTACCTCCCCTGAGAGATCAGGAAAACACACACACCAGCCCCCAGAGATGGTGAAAACAGTAGACCTGTGCCGGTGGACGAGGGTGGGGGGGGAGAATGTGTTAGGAAGGATGGCAGAAGAGAGGCAACAGATTTCAACTCCCCAACGGCAGGGCCTTCTCTAGGGATGGAGCGAGAGAGGGAGCGTGGGAGAGGAGGAGCGAGGGAAGAACGGATGTCAGCAGGTATTACTATCACTGTCAGGAGGTAGTGTGAGGAGAGGACCCACACGCACACATACATTCACCTGCCAATACACATACGCTATATATATATATATATATATATATATATATATATATATATATATATATATATATATATAATCTCACACACACACACACACTCTCATAGCAACTGCTAGAAGCCTCTGAGGAGCCTCTGAGGAGAGTCCGAGGGGAATCCCACTCCATTCTGTGCGTGTCGATATGAAACACCTGTAAATGTTTTTAGAACAAAATCTAGATGGAACGCTGTATCATATACTTATTTAAACACTACTCCCACTTTTGACTTTACTGAGTGGATATATAGTATGAGGTGTGTGTTTCTAATAATAACCAGCACCAGGTGAATTTCTGTTTACACTCATTCCTCACCCTGTTTCACCCTCCTTCTTTCTGTTCCTGTCTTTCTCTCCCCGTTATCTCTCCATTCCCCCCACCCCTGTTATCTCTCCATTCCCCCACCCCTGTTATCTCTCCATTCCCCCACCCCTGTTATCTCTCCATTCCCCCACCCCTGTTATCTCTCCATTCCCCCATCCCTGTTATCTCTCCATTCCCCCACCCCTGTTATCTCTCCATTCCCCCACCCCTGTTATCTCTCCATTCCCCCACCCCTGTTATCTCTCCATTCCCCCACCCCTGTTATCTCTCCATTCCCACCACCCCTGTTATCTCTCCATTCCCCCACCCCTGTTATCTCTCCATTCCCCCCACCCCTGTTATCTCCATTCCCCCACCCCTGTTCTCTCCATTCCCCCCACCCCTGTTATCTCTCCATTCCCCCCACCCATGCTATCTCTCCATTCCCCCACCCCTGTTCTCTCCATTCCCCCACCCCTGTTATCTCCATTCCCCCACAACTGTTCTCTCCATTCCCCCACCCCTGTTCTCTCATTCTCCCACCCCTGTTCTCTCCATTCTCCCACCCCTGTTATCTCTCCATTTCCCCCACCCCTGTTATCTCTCTATTTCCCCACCCCTGTTCTCTCCATTCCCCGACCCCTGTTCATATCTCTCCATTCCCCCACCCCTGTTCTCTCCATTCCGACCCCTGTTCATATCTCTCCATTCCGACCCCTGTTCATATCTCTCCATTCCCCCCACCCCTGTTATCTCTCCATTCCCCCACCCCTGTTATCTCTCCATTCCCCCCACCCCTGTTATCTCTCCATTCCCCCACCCCTGTTATCTCTCCATTCCCCCACCCCTGTTATCTCTCCATTCCCCCACCCCTGTTATCTCTCCATTCCCCCACCCCTGTTATCTCTCCATTTCCCCACCCCTGTTATCTCTCCATTCCCCACCCCTGTTATCTCTCCATTCCCCCACCCCTGTTATCTCTCCATTCCCCCACCCCTGTTATCTCTCCATTCCCCCACCCCTGTTATCTCTCCATTCCCCCACCCCTGTTATCTCTCCATTCCCCCCACCCCTGTTATCTCTCCATTCCCCCACCCCTGTTATCTCTCCATTCCCCCCACCCCTGTTATCTCTCCATTCCCACCACCCCTGTTATCTCTCCATTCCCCCACCCCTGTTATCTCTCCATTCCCCCACCCCTGTTATCTCTCCATTCCCCCCACCCCTGTTCTCTCCATTCCCCCACCCCTGTTATCTCTCCATTCCCCCACCCATGCTATCTCTCCATTCCCCCACCCCTGTTCTCTCCATTCCCCCACCCCTGTTATCTCCATTCCCCCACAACTGTTCTCTCCATTCCCCCACCCCTGTTATCTCTCCATTCCCCCACCCCTGTTCTCTCCATTCTCCCCACCCCTGTTATCTCTCCATTTCCTCCACCCCTGTTATCTCTCTATTTCCCCACCCCTGTTCTCTCCATTCCCCGACCCCTGTTCATATCTCTCCATTCCCCCACCCCTGTTATCTCTCCATTCCCCCACCCCTGTTCTCTCCCTTCCCCCACGACTGTTATCTCTCCATTCCCCCACCCCTGTTCTCTCCATTCCCCCACCCCTGTTCTCTCCATTCTCCCACCCCTGTTATCTCTCCATTTCCCCCACCCCTGTTATCTCTCTATTTCCCCACCCCTGTTCTCTCCATTCCCCGACCCCTGTTCATATCTCTCCATTCCCCCACCCCTGTTCTCTCCATTCCCGACCCCTGTTCATATCTCTCCATTCCCCGACCCCTGTTCATATCTCTCCATTCCCCCCACCCCTGTTATCTCTCCATTCCCCCACCCCTGTTCTCTCCATTATCCCCACCCCTGTTATCTCTCCATTCCCCCACCCCTGTTATCTCTCCATTCCCCCACCCCTGTTATCTCTCCATTCCCCCACCCCTGCTATCTCCATTCCCCCACCCCTGCTATCTCCATTCCCCCACCCCTGTTATCTCCATTCCCCCACGACTGTTCTCTCCATTCCCCCACCCCTGTTATCTCTCCATTCCCCCACCCCTGTTCTCTCCATTCTCCCCACCCCTGTTATCTCTCCATTTCCCCACCCCTGTTATCTCTCTATTTCCCCACCCCTGTTCTCTCCATTCCCGACCCCTGTTCATATCTCTCCATTCCCCCTACCCCTGTTATCTCTCCATTCCCCCACCCCTGTTATCTCTCCATTCCCCCACCCCTGTTCTCTCCATTCCCCCACCCCTGTTCTCTCCATTCCCCCACGACTGTTATCTCTCCAATCCCCCGACTGTTATCTCTCCATTCCCCCACCCCTGTTCTCTCCATTCCCCCACCCCTGTTATCTCTCCATTTCCCCACCCCTGTTATCTCTCCTATTTCCCCACCCCTGTTATCTCCATTCCCCTGTTCTCTCCACCCCTGTTCATATCTCTCCATTCCCCCACCCCTGTTCTCTCCATTCCCGACACCTGTTCATATCTCTCCATTCCCCCACCCCTGTTATCTCTCTATTTCCCCACCCCTGTTCTCTCCATTCCCCGACCCCTGTTCATATCTCTCCATTCCCCCACCCCTGTTATCTCTCTATTTCCCCACCCCTGTTCTCTCCATTCCCCGACCCCTGTTCATATCTCTCCATTCCCCCACCCTGTTATCTCTCTATTTCCCCACCCCTGTTCTCTCCATTCCCCGACCCCTGTTCTCTCCATTCCCCCACCCCTGTTCTCTCCATTCCCCCACCCCTGTTCTCTCCATTCCCCCACCCCTGTTCTCTCCATTCCCCCACCCTGTTCTCTCCATTCCCCCACCCCTGTTATCTCTCCATTCCCCCACCCCTGTTCTCTCCATTTCCCCCCACCCCTCCATTCCCCCATCTGTTCTCTCCATTTCCCCCACCCCTGTTATCTCTCCATTTCCCCACCCCTGTTATCTCTCCATTCCCCTGTTCTCTCCACCCCTGTTCATATCTCTCCATTCCCCCACCCCTGTTCTCTCCCTTCCCCCACGACTGTTATCTCTCCATTCCCCCACCCCTGTTCTCTCCATTCCCCCACCCCTGTTCTCTCCATTCTCCCACCCCTGTTATCTCTCCATTTCCCCCACCCCTGTTATCTCTCTATTTCCCCACCCCTGTTCTCTCCATTCCCCGACCCCTGTTCATATCTCTCCATTCCCCCACCCCTGTTCTCTCCATTCCCGACCCCTGTTCATATCTCTCCATTCCCCCGACCCCTGTTCATATCTCTCCATTCCCCCCACCCCTGTTATCTCTCCATTCCCCCACCCCTGTTCTCTCCATTATCCCCACCCCTGTTATCTCTCCATTCCCCCCACCCCTGTTATCTCTCCATTCCCCCACCCCTGTTATCTCTCCATTCCCCCACCCCTGCTATCTCCATTCCCCCACCCCTGCTATCTCCATTCCCCCACCCCTGTTATCTCCATTCCCCCCACGACTGTTCTCTCCATTCCCCCACCCCTGTTATCTCTCCATTCCCCCACCCCTGTTCTCTCCATTCTCCCCACCCCTGTTATCTCTCCATTTCCCCACCCCTGTTATCTCTCTATTTCCCCACCCCTGTTCTCTCCATTCCCGACCCCTGTTCATATCTCTCCATTCCCCCCACCCCTGTTATCTCTCCATTCCCCCACCCCTGTTCTCTCCATTCCCCCACCCCTGTTCTCTCCATTCCCCCACCCTGTTATCTCTCCATTCCCCCACGACTGTTATCTCTCCATTCCCCCACCCCTGTTCTCTCCATTCCCCCACCCCTGTTATCTCTCCATTTCCCCCACCCCTGTTCTCTCCATTCCCGACACCTGTTCATATCTCCATTTCCCCACCCCTGTTATCTCTCTATTTCCCCACCCCTGTTCTCTCCATTCCCCCACCCCTGTTCATATCTCTCCATTCCCCCACCCCTGTTATCTCTCTATTTCCCCACCCCTGTTCTCTCCATTCCCCGACCCCTGTTCATATCTCTCCATTCCCCCACCCCTGTTATCTCTCCATTCCCCCACCCCTGTTCTCTCCATTCCCCCCACCCCTGTTATCTTTCCATTTCCCCACCCCTGTTATCTCTCTATTTCCCCACCCCTGTTCTCTCCATTCCCCGACCCCTGTTCATATCTCTCCATTCCCCCACCCCTGTTCTCTCCATTCCCGACCCCTGTTCATATCTCTCCATTCCCCCCACCCTGTTATCTCTCCATTCCCCCACCCCTGTTATCTCTCCATTCCCCCACCCCTGTTCTCTCCATTCCCCCCACCCCTGTTATCTCTCCATTCCCCCACCCCTGTTATCTCTCTATTCCCCCCACCCCTGTTATCTCTCCATTCCCCCCACCCCTGTTATCTCTCCATTCCCCCACCCCTGTTATCTCTCCATTCCCCCCACCCCTGTTATCTCTCCATTTCCCCCACCCCTGTTATCTCTCTATTTCCCCACCCCTGTTATCTCTCTATTTCCCCACCCCTGTTATCTCTCTATTTCCCCACCCCTGTTCTCTCCATTCCCCCACCCCTGTTCTCTCCATTCCCCCACCCCTGTTCTCTCCATTCCCCCACCCCTGTTATCTCTCCATTCCCCCACCCCTGTTATCTCTCCATTTCCCCCACCCCTGTTCATATCTCTCCATTCCCCCACCCCTGTTCTCTCCATTCCCCCACGACTGTTCTTTCCATTCCCCACGACTGTTCTCTCCATTCCCCCACCCCTGTTATCTCTCCATTCCCCCACCCCTGTTATCTCTCCATTCCCCCACCCCTGTTCTCTCCATTCCCCCACCCCTGTTCTCTCCATTCCCCCACCCCTGTTCTCTCCATTCCCCCACCCCTGTTCTCTCCATTCCCCCACGACTGTTACCTCTCCATTCCCCCACCCCTGTTATCTCTCCATTCCCCCACCTCTGTTCTCTCCATTCCCCCCACCCCTGTTATCTCTCCATTTCCCCCACCCCTGTTATCTCTCTATTTCCCCACCCCTGTTCTCTCCATTTCCCCCACCCTGTTATCTCCATTTCCCCACCCCTGTTATCTCTCCATTCCCCCACCCCTGTTCATATCTCTCCATTCCCCCACCCCTGTTCTCTCCATTCCCGACCCCTGTTCATATCTCTCCATTCCCCCACCCTGTTATCTCTCCATTCCCCCACCCCTGTTCTCTCCATTCCCCCACCCCTGTTCTCTCCATTCCCCCACGACTGTTACCTCTCCATTCCCCCACCCCTGTTATCTCTCCATTCCCCCTCCCCTGTTCTCTCCATTCCCCCACCCCTGTTATCTCTCCATTCCCCCCACCCCTGTTATCTCTCCATTCCCCCACCCCTGTTATCTCTCCATTCCCCCCACCCCTGTTATCTCTCCATTCCCCCACCCCTGTTCTCTCCATTCCCCCACCCCTGTTCTCTCCATTTCCCCCACCCCTGTTATCTCTCTATTTCCCCACCCCTGTTCTCTCCATTCCCCCCACCCCTGTTCATATCTCTCCATTCCCCCACCCCTGTTCTCTCCATTCCCGACCCCTGTTCATATCTCTCCATTCCCCCCACCCTGTTATCTCTCCATTCCCCCACCCTGTTATCTCTCCATTCCCCCACCCCTGTTCTCTCCATTCCCCCACGACTGTTACCTCTCCATTCCCCCCACCCCTGTTATCTCTCCATTCCCCCTCCCCTGTTCTCTCCATTCCCCCACCCCTGTTATCTCTCCATTCCCCCACCCCTGTTATCTCTCCATTCCCCCCACCCCTGTTATCTCTCCATTCCCCCACCCCTGTTATCTCTCCATTCCCCCACCCCTGTTCTCTCCATTCCCCCCACCCCTGTTATCTCTCCATTTCCCCCACCCCTGTTATCTCTCTATTTCCCCACCCCTGTTCTCTCCATTCCCCGACCCCTGTTCATATCTCTCCATTCCCCCACCCCTGTTCTCTCCATTCCCCCACCCCTGTTATCTCTCCATTCCCCCCACCCCTGTTATCTCCATTCCCCACGACTGTTCTTTCCATTCCCCCACGACTGTTCTCTCCATTCCCCCACCCCTGTTATCTCTCCATTCCCCCACCCCTGTTATCTCTCCATTCCCCCACCCCTGTTTCTCTCCATTCCCCCACCCCTGTTATCTCTCCATTCCCCCACCGCTGTTATCTCTCCATTCCCCCACCCCTGTTATCTCTCTATTTCCCCCACCCCTGTTATCTCTCCATTTCCCCCACCCCTGTTATCTCTCCATTCCCCCGACCCCTGTTCATATCTCTCCATTTGTCCTTCTCGGCCCTTCTCTATTTGAAGGAAAAACTCAGTTTAACTCTCACTCCCAACAGATTTTTGAGAGGCTTCATTTAAATGAGGAGCATGTCCTGCAGATATTGTCAGACTATTTTGTCATGCGGCCACAACAATCTGGTTATTATTCCCAACATTAGAACAAACAGAGAAGTGGTTGTATTTCTCCAGTCACATTTTCCATCTCCATAGACCCTCCTAGCAGCAGGACTCATGAATCTCATTGCACTTTCATTCAGGTGGAAATGGATGTATTGTAGCCTCTCTGCTTGTCCAAAGACTGTTGAGGAAAAACTCTGAGTTGTAATGGTCTGTGAGTTCCAAAAAATGTGTGTGTGGGATGACTATTGACAAGTGCGTAGTCATTGCATCTGAACTGTGGAATACCTACTTTATTTTGTTATGTATTTTGAGCATTTAGTTGGAGTGATATAAAAAAAAAATATATATATATATATATATAAGGGTGTGTGTGTGTGTGTATACATACTTAACCTTTTAAATAGGCATGTTCGTTAAGAACAAATTCTTATTTACAATGACGGCCTCGGAACAGTGGGTTAACTGCCTTGCTCAGGGGCAGAACGACAGATTTTCACCTTGTCAACTCAGGGATTCGATCCAACAACATTTGGGTTACTGGCCCAACGTTCTAACCACTAGGCTGCCCCGTGTTGATATGTTTATTTCGTAACACCACTATTACAGAATCTGTATGTTCTGTACATAAAACATTTATAAAATAGGTATCCCAAAAAACAGACACCAGAATAGAGACACACACACACTTCCCATGTTAATAATCTGGTAATTGTGGGTCATCTCCTCTTGTAGTGACTGGTCATCTGTAATCCCACATGAATCAGTTCATCCCTGTCCTTTACTGCAGCATCATCCCTAGATGGGGTCTGATTCTACCACCACTCTACTGGTGTTGTCACCATACCAGATTTATGACTTTCATATAGTATAGTCCATACTCAAACGATAGTCCATACGCAAACGATAGTCCATACCCAAACGATAGTCCATACTCAAACGATAGTCCATACCCAAACGATAGTCCATACTCAAACGATAGTCCATACCCAAACGATAGTCCATACCCAAACGATAGTCCATACCCAAACGATAGTCCATACTCAAACGATAGTCCATACTCAAACGATAGTCCATACTCAAACGATAGTCCATACTCAAACGATAGTCCATACTCAAACGATAGTCCATACCCAAACGATAGTCCATACCCAAACGATAGTCCATACCCAAACGATAGTCCATACTCAAACGATAGTCCATACTCAAACGATAGTCCATACCCAAACGATAGTCCATACCCAAACGATAGTCCACACCCAAGCGATAGTCCACACCCAAGCGATAGTCCACACCCAAACGATAGTCCACACCCAAACGATAGTCCACACCCAAACGATAGTCCACACCCAAACGATAGTCCACACCCAAACGATAGTCCACACCCAAACGATAGTCCACACCCAAACGATAGTCCACACCCAAACGATAGTCCACACCCAAACGATAGTCCATACCCAAACGATAGTCCATACCCAAACGATACCCCGGCACAAAAAAAAATATGTTTAGCTATAGTCACCTTTCTTTTTTAAAATGTGTTTTTTAACATTGAACAATATATTGATAACTGGTAGAACAATTAGACTGTCTTCTATTCTACTATACTCTATTCTGCCTCTACTATACTTTACCTCTATTCTACCTCTACTATACTCTATTCTACCTGTACTATACTTTACCTATATTCTACCTCTACTATACTCTATTCTACCTGTACTATACTTTAACTCTATTCTACCTCTACTATACTCTATTCTACCTGTGCTATACTTTACCTATATTCTACCTCTACTATACTCTATTCTACCTGTACTATACTTTACCTATATTCTACCTCTACTCTATTCTACCTGTACTATACTTTACCTATATTCTACCTCTACTCTATTCTACCTGTACTATACTTAACCTATATTCTACCTCTACTATACTCTATTCTACCTGTACTTTACTTTACCTCTATTCTACCTCTACTATACTTTAACTCTATTCTACCTCTACTATACTCGATTCTACCTATAATATACTTTACCTCTTTTCTACCTCTACTATACTCTATTCTACCTGTACTATACTTTACCTCTTTTCTACCTCTACTATACTCGATTCTACCTATAATATACTTTACCTCTTTTCTACCTCTACTATACTCTATTCTACCTGTACTATACTTTACCTATATTCTACCTCTACTATACTCTATTCTACCTGTACTATACTTTACCTATATTCTACCTCTACTATACTCTATTCTACCTATAATATACTTTACCTATATTCTACCTCTACTATACTCTATTCTACCTGTACTATACTTTACCTATATTCTACCTCTACTATACTCTATTCTACCTGTACTTTACTTTACCTCTTTTCTACCTCTACTATACTCTATTCTACATGTACTATACTTTACCTCTATTCTACCTCTACTCTGTTTCTATTGTACTCTATTCTACCTGTACTATACTTTACCTCTATTCTACCTCTACTCTGTTTCTATTGTACTCTATTCTACCTGTGCTATAATTTACCTCTATTATACTCTATTCTACCTGTATTATACTCTACCTCTACTATACTCTATTCTACCTCTACTATACTCTATTCTACCTGTACTATACTGTACCTCTATTCTACCTGTGCTATACTTTACCTCTATTCTACGTCTACTATACTCTATTCTACCTGTGCTATACTTTACCTCTATTCTACCTCTAATATACTCTATTCTACCTCTACTATACTTCACCTCTATTCTACCTCTACTATACTGTATTCTACCTCTGCTATTCTTTACCTCTATTCTACCTCTACTCTATTCTACCTGTACTATACTTTACTTATGTTCTACTATACTCTGTTTCTATTGTACTCTATTCTACCTCTACTATACTTTACTTCTATTCTACTATACTCTGTTTATATTGTACATTATTCTACCTGCACTATACTTTACCTCTATTCTACCTCTACTATACTTTACCTCTATTCTACCTGTACTGTACTTTACCTCTATTCTACCTCTACTATACTTTACCTCTATTCTACCTCTACTATACTCTACTTTATCCCTTCTTCTCTACTCCTCTCTCTCATCTACTTGTCTCCCATTTTTCTCTTTTTAGTTCTGATCTCTACACATTTATTTCTTTGTTTTTGTTCACCATTTTTAAAGTCAATAGGAAAAGAATATAGAATGTATAGACGTTTTATTTTACAGGGGTGAGGAGACTTGGAATAGATATTTTTTAGCGGTTGAGTTTCTAATCAATGAATCTGTTTTATTATGTAGGAAAAATGTATTTACAGAAGTCAAAAGGTTATTGACAGAATTCAGACAGTTGCTAGGACTACGGTGCTCTGAATGGAGTGTGAAAACTGACCAGATAGCTTCACGTCCTTTGTTCATCAACTTTTTGACCTCCCGTTTAGAACCGAAATCTTTACATTCTAGCCATCTGTATATCAACAGTGAGCCATAAGCTCACCTCAAGCAGTGACTTAGATGTCTACATTATTGGGTTAGGTTAGGCTTACTAAAGATTAGTCTTAGCCTAGTAGTAAGAGATAGAGATCGAGCCAAGGCATTAAGGAAATGGAAGGAAGTGTTTGCCTTTGACTGACATGGTTTAAACATTTACAACCCACTAGGACGTTTTAGTATTACATTTACTAGTGTGTCTCTTCTAACACATTGCGTCGCCGTGGCAACTTCCCTGTCAAGGGATGGGGGGTGCGTGCGTGCATGGGTGAATGTGCATGCAGTGTGTGTCTGAAGAGACTGGGTGGGGAGAGCTTTGGGGTCCTGTGCGTGACTAGAGCAGGACAAAGCTGGCAGCCTGGGGGAAACGGGGAGGGGGGGGGGGCATTTCATCCTGCCGACAGATCCACTAGATATGAACATGACCCAATCGGACGGAGAAAGATGGGGGGGGGGGGATTGTGGACAGGCTGTGACAGAGAGGGAGTGGGTTAGTGTGTGAGAGAAAGGGGGAGGAGGAGAGAGAGCGAGGGAGAGAGCTGGTTAGTGTAGGATAGTGAGATGGGGCAGTTTAGTCCCCTGGGATTCCTAGGCAGTGACCGTGAAAGTACTTAGATAAACAGGGAAAGGGGGGAGGGAGACTGACAGAGGTGGGGAGGAGGGAGGGAGACTGACAGAGGTGGGGAGGAGGGAGGGAGACTGACAGAGGTGGGGAGGAGGGAGGGAGATGGACAGAGGTGGGGAGGAGGGAGGGAGATGGACAGAGGTGGGGAGGAGGGAGGGAGAGTGGTGGAGAAATGATGACAGGGGGAGGAAATGAGACCTGCTGAAGATGGAGTGAAGGAAAGAGAGGAAAAGGTAAACAAGTCCAGAACTTTTAAATGAGCTCACTGAGAGGGACTGGAATGAGCCGGCTCATAGTGATGGGGGGACAAAATCCATGGAGTTACATATCCTGATATATCGTATCATTTTGACAATATCACAATATTATTTTTGCTTTAGTTAGCTGTACCTACACTAAAACTCTTCTTCTTTTTAAATACGGAGTCAATTTGTTTTCAGTGGCTTTATTTCCCTGACTGATCAAAACTGGCTTTCTCATGGCTGCCTCTTGTCCATCTGTAGCAGAAATATGTTTAGAACATCAAATCTAAATAAAATCACCGTATCAAATCACAATACATACAGTAGAATCATGAGAATCACAATGCACATTCAGTAGAATCATGAGAATCACAATGCACATACAGTAGAATCATGAGAATCACAATGCACATACAGTAGAATCATGAGAATCACAATGCACATACAGTAGAATCATGAGAATCACAATGCACATACAGTAGAATCATGAGAATCACAATGCACATACAGTAGAATCATGAGAATCACAATGCACATACAGTAGAATCATGAAAATCACAATGCACATACAGTAGAATCATGAAAATCACAATGCACATACAGTAGAATCATGAGAGTCACAATGCACATACAGTAGAATCATGAGAATCACAATGCACATACAGTAGAATCATGAGAATCACAACACACACAGTAGAATCATGAGAATCACAATGCACATACAGTAGAATCATGAGAATCACAATGCACATACAGTAGAATCATGAAAATCACAATGCACATACAGTAGAATCATGAAAATCACAATGCACATACAGTAGAATCATGAAAATCACAATGCACATACAGTAGGGTGGTCCTGTGTAGCTCAGTTGGTAGAGCATGGCACTTGTAACGCCAGGGTAGTGGGTTCGATCCCCGGGACCACCCATACGTAGAATGTATGCACACATGACTGTAAGTCGCTTTGGATAAAAGCGTCTGCTAAATGGCATATATATATATATATACAGTAGAATCATGAGAATCACAATGCACATACAGTAGAATCATGAGAATCACAATGCACATACAGTAGAATCATGAGAATCACAACACACACAGTAGAATCATGAGAATCACAACACACACAGTAGAATCATGAGAATCACAACACACACAGTAGAATCATGAGAATCACAACACACACAGTAGAATCATGAGAATCACAATACACACAGTAGAATCATGAGAATCACAATACACACAATAGAATCATGAGAATCACAACACACACAGTAGAATCATGAGAATCACAATGCACACACAGTAGAATCATGAGAATCACAATGCACATACAGTAGAATCATGAGAATCACAATACATACAGTAGAATCATGAGAATCACAATACATACAGTAGAATCATGAGAATCACAATACATAGAGTAGAATCATGAGAATCACAATGCACATACAGTAGAATCATGAGAATCACAATGCACATACAGTAGAATCATGAGAATCACAATGCACATACAGTAGAATCATGAGAATCACAATGCACAACGTATCAGCACGTAAGACATGCATCAGGGTCTCTTCAGTCCCCACGTCCAGAACAGACTATGGGAGGCACAGTACTACATAGAGCCATGACTACATGGAACTCTATTCTATGTAGTCATGTAACTCAAGTAACTTTTCAAAATTGTATAAACTGCCTTAGTTTTGCTGGACCCCATGAAGTGTAGCTGCTGCCTTGGCAGGAACCAATGGGGATCCATAATGACAAAATAAGTATTGGGATAATATTGTATTGTGAGGTCCCTGGCAATTCCCTGCTCTGTCGACTCACTCTCATTGTTCACACATTCATTCCTTCCTGGCCTTCTTCCCTCTCTCCTTCTTCCTTCCTTCCTTCCCTCCTCTCTCCTTCTTCCCTCCTTCCTCTCTCCTTCTTCCTCCTCTCTCCTCCTCTCCCTCTCTCCACTTAAATCATTCAGGCCAGTCCGCTGTGCTGGGGCAGGATCCTAGTTGTCTAAACGAGTGTGTGTGTGTGTTCTAAACGAGGGCTCACAACCCCAGAGCCCAGTCCTGCTGTCCTCTCCTCTGTTCCTCCACTAACAACCACAGAGGCGTCAGCGAGAGGGATGATGAAAGGAGAGGGGGAGAGAAAGACAGAACACCTGGTCCACGTATATCAACCTCTGAGCAGTGTTAGTACTCACACTGACCTTCACGTCAGAACGAGAGGAAAGAAAGAGTGCATACCATCAGAAGACTGACCCAGTTAGTAAATGATGGTTTCTCCATGCCAGAGCTGATTTATTGGTGTGCACTACTTGCTTAGTGCCCTTTTCACCAAGCTGAAGTTTGCGTTGTGTGTGTGTTTAGGCCCGTATCTCCCTCTGTCCTCCTTAACCTACTTTTTACAGATGGTCTTTTCTGAGACCATCACACACATAGTCTAGACTACATACAAAGTCTAGGGTATGGAAAGTACCTAAGAATGGGATTTTGTGACTAAAAAGCAGGGTGGGACTATCCATTTAAAACGCGTCTCGGCAGAAGTGTGTGTGTGTGTGTATATATACATACACACAGTACCAGTTAAAAGTTTGGACACCTACTCATTCAAGGGTTTTCCTTTTATTTTGTCTATTTTCTACATTGTACAATAATAACACAACACTGCTATTTAAGCTCCGTTTAGAGACCTAGAGAGCACTCATTACTCTGAGGTTTGGAGGAAGGATGGAGGAATGGGTGGGGCAGAGGCTTGACATGAATCCCAGCCTTGGATTGATTGTTTCCTAGGCAACAGTAGGGCTGACCTTATTTACCCCTACATGCCCTCGCCGTGCACACACACTCCATTCACTCTGCTCACATTCACACTCCTCTACTGCTTCTGATGGGCTTGACAGAATGGAATACACTTCTTGTGCGTTTGTCTGAAAGCTTGAAAGCTTGAAGCTACAGTATGTGTGACGTTGTGTATGTATTTGTCCAGGGTGTGTGTGACTTTGTGCATGTATTTGTCCAGGGTGTGTGTGACTTTGTGCATGTATTTGTCCAGGGTGTGTGTGACTTTGTGCATGTATTTGTCCAGGGTGTGTGTGACTTTGTGTATGTATTTGTCCAGGGTGTGTGTGACTTTGTGCATGTATTTGTCTAGGGTGTGTGTGACTTTGTGTATGTATTTGTCCAGGGTGTGTGTGACTTTGTGCATGTATTTGTCCAGGGTGTGTGTGACTTTGTGCATGTATATGTCTAGGGTGTGTGTGACTTTGTGCATGTATTTGTCCAGGGTGTGTGTGACTTTGTGCATGTATTTGTCTAGGGTGTGTGTGACTTTGTGCATGTATTTGTCTAGGGTGTGTGTGACTTTGTGCATGTATTTGTCCAGGGTGTGTGTGACTTTGTGCATGTATTTGTCTAGGGTGTGTGTGACTTTGTGCATGTATTTGTCTAGGGTGTGTGTGACTTTGTGCATGTATTTGTCTAGGGTGTGTGTGACTTTGTGCATGTATTTGTCCAGGGTGTGTGTGACTTTGTGTATGTATTTGTCTAGGGTGGGTGTGACTTTGTGCATGTATTTGTCCAGGGTGTGTGTGACTTTGTGCATGTATTTGTCCAGGGTGTGTGTGACTTTGTGCATGTATTTGTCTAGGGTGTGTGTGACTTTGTGCATGTATTTGTCCAGGGTGTGTGTGACTTTGTGCATGTATTTGTCTAGGGTGTGTGTGACTTTGTGCATGTATTTGTCCAGGGTGTGTGTGTATTTCTGCTTGTATGTGTTTTTTGTATTCTTTTCTGGATAAAGATTCAAAGTGGAACAGGAAGGAAACCATTTCCCAAAGCTTGAGCTGGAGTCCTATTGGACTGGTTCTGTTGGAGGCCTGTCTCTTTGACGATTGGCCCTGTTCTCCTCAGCTGTGTGGTCCTCCTGTTTCCTGCTACTGCTGCTTACTCCCTCCGAACACACACACACACACACACACACACACACACACACACACACACACACACACACACACACACACACACACACACACACACACACACACACACACACACACACACACACACACACACACACACACACACACACACACACACACACACACACACACACACACACAAAGCTTAGGCCCTAACAGGCTTAAAATAGGGTCTGGGCTGTCGCTTAAGCTGACCAGGCCCCTTGCTTCCCCAGAGTGTGTGTATTCTCCCCAGATTGTGTGTATTCTCCCCAGAGTGTGTGTATTCTCCCCAGAGTGTGTGTGTTCTCCCCAGAGTGTGTGTGTTCTCCCCAGAGTGTGTGTGTTCTCCCCAGAGTGTGTGTGTTCTCCCCAGAGTGTGTGTGTTCTCCCCAGAGTGTGTGTGTTCTCCCCAGAGTGTGTGTGTTCTCCCCAGAGTGTGTGCGTTCTCCCCAGAGTGTGTGCGTTCTCCCCAGAGTGTGTGCGTTCTCCCCAGAGTGTGTGCGTTCTCCCCAGAGTGTGTGCGTTCTCCCCAGAGTGTGTGCGTTCTCCCCAGAGTGTGTGCGTTCTCCCCAGAGTGTGTGCGTTCTCCCCAGAGTGTGTGCGTTCTCCCCAGAGTGTGTGCGTTCTCCCCTCTCCCCAGAGTGTGTGCGTTCTCCCCAGAGTGTGTGCGTTCTCCCAGAGTGTGTGCGTTCTCCCCAGAGTGTGTGCGTTCTCCCCGTTCTCCCCAGAGTGTGTGCGTTCTCCCCAGAGTGTGTGCGTTCTCCCCAGAGTGTGTGCGTTCTCCCAGAGTGTGTGCGTTCTCCCCAGAGTGTGTGCGTTCTCCCAGAGTGCGTTCTCCCCAGAGTCCCCAGAGTGTGTGTTCTCCCCAGAGTGTGTGCGTTCTCCCCAGAGTGTGTGCGTTCTCCCAGAGTGTGCGTTCTCCCCAGAGTGTGTCGTTCTCCCCAGAGTGTGTGCGTTCTCCCCAGAGTGTGTGCGTTCTCCCCAGAGTGTGTGCGTTCTCCCCAGAGTGTGTGCGTTCTCCCCAGAGTGTGTGCGTTCTCCCCAGAGTGTGTGCGTTCTCCCCAGAGTGTGTGCGTTCCCCCCAGAGTGTGTGCGTTCCCCCCAGAGTGTGCGCGTTCCCCCCAGAGTGTAATTTAACGGATCATGCTGCGGGAGAAACACAAAGCTGAATAGAGGGTTAGACACCGACAGGAGGATCCCTATGTTTATCAACAGTGACCAAGGACTGGAGGAACACAGAGAGCAGGGCGGGCGGGGGGGTCAATATGTACTTCCTGTTATCCCTGTAGGAAGTGTGGGAAGTACAACACACACATCGGATGAAGGAGAGATGACAATCGGAATTACAGCACACGGAGACACAAAGGGAAGAGATCATAACAAGGTCTTCCACTAATGTTCCATTTACTCTACTCAAATACCTTTTTATTTGTCACATGCTTTGTAAACAACAGGTGTCGACTAACAGTGAAATGTTTACTTACTGGTCCCTTTCCAACAACGCAGAGTTAAAGATACACAGTGGAATGGGGGGGATACTGGGGGGAGATTGTAGAAGGCAGCTGGGTAGGATAGGGAGGATGGTGGGGGGTCCCAGATGTCCTGGGGGGTTTAAGTCTGTATGTATGTGTGGAGGAGACAGAGAGAGGACAGAGGTCTAAGCACAACATGCATGTCTGAGCTGCTTAGGCCACACTGGGTCTGTAATGAGGAAACCGAGACTAAATTAGTTAACTTGACCTTTTATTTAACTAGGCAAGTCAGTTAAGAACAAATTCTTATTTTCAATGACGGCCTAGGAACAGCCTGTTCAGGGGCAGAAAGACAGATTTGTACCTTGTCAGCTCGGGGGTTTGAACTTGCAACCTTCCGGTTACTAGTCCAACGCTCTAACTACTAGGCTACCCTGCCGCCCCATTAATGCTGGATAAAGGAGTGAATAAGAGACCGTATAGAATAATATGAGATTCAATGTGGAGGGGAGGAGGTGTTAGTGCTGTGCCATGTATCCAATTAATTCCAATGTATGTTTTTGCGTGATATTCCAAATGCCTGTATCGCAATTTTTGTATTTGTATTTTTTTCACCTCTATTTAACCAGGTAGGCTAGTTTACAACTGCAACCTGGCCAAGATAAAACATAGCAGTGTGAACAGACAGCAACACAGAGTTACACATGGAGTAAACAATAAACAAGTCAATAACACAGTTTTACATTAAAAAAAAGAGTCTATATACATTGTGTGCAAAAGGCATGAGGAGGTAGGCGAATAATTACAATTTAGCAGATTAACACAAGTGATAAATGATCAGATGGTCATGTGCAGGTAGAGATACTGGTGTGCATAAGAGCAGAAAATTAAACAAATAAAAACAGTATGGGGATGAGGTAGGTGAAAATGGGTGGGCTATTTACCAATAGATTATGTACAGCTGCAGCGATCGGTTAGCTGCTCAGCTAGCTGATGTTTAAAGTTGGTGAGGGAGATAAGTCTCCAACTTCAATGATTTTTGCAATTCGTTCCAGTCACTGGCAGCAGAGAACTGGAAGGAAAGGCAGCCAAATGAGGTGTTGGCTTTAGGGATGATCAGTGAGATGCACCTGCTGGAGCGCGTGCTACGTGTGGGTGTTGCCATCATGACCAGTGAACTGAGATAAGGCGGAGCTTTACCTAGCATGGACTTGTAGATGACCTGGAGCCAGTGGGTCTGGCGACGAATATGTAGCGAGGGCCAGCCGACTAGAGCGTACAGGTCGCAGTGGTGAGTGGTATAAGGTGCTTTAGTAACAAAGCGGATTGCACTGTGATAAACTGCATCCAGTTTGCTGAGTAGAGTATTGGAAGCCATTTTGTAGATCACATCGCCGAAGTTGAGGATCGGTAGGATAGTCAGTTTTACTAGGGTAAGTTTGGCGGCGTGAGTGAAGGAGGCTTTGTTGCGAAATAGAAAGCCGATTCTAGATTTGATTTGGGATTGGAGTTGTTTGATATAAGTCTGGAAGGAGAGTTTACAGCCTAGCCAGACACCTAGGTACTTATAGATGTCCACATATTCTAGCTCAGAACCATCCAGGGTGGTGATGCTAGTCGGGCGTGCGGGTGCAGGCTGCAAACGGTTGAAAAGCATGTATTTGGTTTTACTAGCATTTGAGAGCAGTTGGAGGCCATGGAAGGAGTGTTGTATGGCATTGAAGCTCGTTTGGTAGGTTAGATAGCACAGTGTCCAAGGAAGGGCCAGAAGTATACGGAATGGTGTCGTCTGCGTAGAGGTGGATCAGGGAATCGCCCGCAGCAAGAGCATCATCGATATATACAAAGAAAAGAGTCGGCCCGAGAATTGAACCCTGTGGCACCCCCATAGAGACTGCCAGAGGACCGGACAGCATGCCCTCCGATTTGACACACTGAACTCTGTCTGCAAAGTAGTTGGAGAAACAGGCAAGGCAGTCATTAGAAAAACCGAGGCTACTGAGTCTGCCGATAAGAATATGGTGATTGACAGAGTCGAAAGCCTTAGCCAGGTCGATGAAGACGGCTGCACATTACTGTCTTTTATCGATGGCGGTTATGATATCATTTAGTACCTTTAGCGTGGCTGAGGTGCACCCGTGCCCGGCTCGGAAACCAGATTGCACAGCAGAGAATGTACGGTGGGATTCGAGATGGTCAGTGACCTGTTTGTTGACTTTGCTTTCGAAGACCTTAGATAGGCAGGGCAGGATGGATATAGGTCTGTAACAGTTTGGGTCCTGGGTGTCTCCCCCTTTGAAGAGGGGGATGACCGCGGCAGCTTTCCATTCCTTGGCGATCTCAGACGATATGAGAGGGTGAACAGGCTGGTTCTCTTCTCCTTCGCGCCTTCTGTGCTGTGTGCACCTTCCCATTTACCCACACACCAAGCTCTTCCCCCCACACAACAGGCTCCTCACCCACACATCAAGCTCCTCACCCACACATCAAGCTCCTCCCCCACACACCAAGCTCCTCCCCCACACACAAAGCTCCTCCCCCCCACACCAAGCTCCTCCCCTGCCACTAACAACAACAAAGATGAGAGATCACTTTTCTCTCTGACAACTTGATATGGAGACTGAAACACATTGAGACATTATTTTACTGTAATAGAGGAGTTAACCTTTTAACTAGACCCTTTTTCTATCTCAACTACTCAAACTGCACTCAGAGCAGACACTACTGAAACAGGAGTATCAATCAACACTGATTCTGGAAAATGAATGCTCAGTTCGCCGTGAGCGGGATTACAGTACCATGTACCACTAGCAGCATCTTAACGAAACACTGTTATACAAGCTGTCTAGTCAGTTTTATAAATGTGCAGTAAGCATAAAACACAATTATTTAACCTCTCTGCGCACAGAACCCATTAGCGGGATGAAATTCGACAACATACGGTGATCGCTACATAAATAGTCATAATAAACATTCATGAAAATACAAGTGTCTCACATGTTTCGAAAGCCTAGAATCTTGCTAATCAAACTGCATTGTCAGATTTACAAAAGGATTTACTGCGAAAGAATACGATGAGAATACGATGATCCATAAAAAACAACTATTTCAACCAGCACAGGCGTAACACAATCACAAACTACAATAAAATAAATTGTTTACCTTTGACGATCTTTGTCTGTTTGCAATCCCAATGCTCATTGTCACAATGAATGTTCTTTTGTTTGATAAAATCCATTTTTATAGCCTAACACGAAACATTTTGTGAACCGCTTGTGTCGTGAATTCCGTCTCATTCCATTTTCAACGACACATTCGATGTAAATACACACACGAAACGTGACTTTTCCAGTCAAGTTTGGTTTCATTGCAATCAACTGGTTTGTTTAACACAATCAAAGCTGATGGGCCGTTTCGCGGGACGTATTGACTGAAAGAAACCGATTTGAAAACAAGTAATGACATCATTGTGCACTAATGATAAAACCGCTGTTTCGTTGATTGACTGTATTTTAACCCAATGACCACTGATCATCTTGAAATCTAGCTAGGTAGATAGCCAATGAGCTGAGGTAAACGGCAATATGTAATGTTTATGTGTTGGAAGACCAACCCATGTAGTAAACTCCGGCGTAAAGAGGGTCATTCGCCATTGAAGTTTCATACCGGAAGGAGCAACGAATGTTACGCACAGTGTTGTTTTGGTAAAGCGCTGCTTCAGCTGTTTATATATCAATCAGTATGGCGACTAAGTCGGGGAAAGCTAAATCCAAGTCTAGATATACAGATGTACACACAATTTTAGAAGAAATTGATCGGGAAAATGAGACAGAGTTTGTTGGAGGACGATTCATTTAGCGATTCCCAAATGGAGGAATATTTTTTTGAACGGAGAGGACACCGTTTTGGACTGGTAAGTTTTTCTCATGCCAATGCCGTTGTTTGAAATGAATAATATAAAATATTATTTGTGAAATGAAATAGCCTAGTTGAAGTTGTTGAGGAGAGGGCAGGCCCACAACAATGGCCAAAGTGAAATGGAGACAGTAGATACAGCTGGTCTGTTGTAATATAATAAATAAAGACAGTAGATCTAACTGAAATGTCATGATATAAAATGGACAGTAGATCTAGCTGGTCTGTCATAATATAAACAAGACAGATCTAGCAGGTCTATAATAATATATTCAACCTTGTGTTCCCTGTACTCTATATATATATATATATATGTTTATTATACCTGTTGATACAGGGCTCATATGTGAAACTGTTCTAACTGAACATTTTCTTTCACAGTGACACTGACTCCGAATGGGAGCCCCCAGTGCCAAGGTGTCCATCCCCCACTGAAGCTGGTTCATCCAGCCTCTGTCACAAGTGGTGTTCATCTGCCCAAATTTATTTCTGCAGGCATGGATGTGCCTCAGGGCCAAAAGGGCACAGCATGGAGGCGTCGCTGTGTTCTTTGCAAAATGAAATCCCCCATCACCTGCACCACATGCTTGGTGCCCCTCTGCTTTACAGCAGAAAGAGACTGCTATGGCACCTGGCATCAGCAGCACAATATTGTGTAGAGGACTGAGGGTCTTCCAAATATAGAAAGTGTTATATTGTAAATGTATATACACTGCTCAAAAAAATAAAGGGAACACTTAAACAACACAATGTAACTCCAAGTCAATCACACTTCTGTGAAATCAAACTGTCCACTTAGGAAGCAACACTGATTGACAATAAATTTCACATGCTGTTGTGCAAATGGAATAGACAACAGGTGGAAATTATAGGCAATTAGCAAGACACCCCCGATAAAGGAGTGGTTCTGCAGGTGGTGACCAAAGACCACTTCTCAGTTCCTATGCTTCCTGGCTGATGTTTTGGTCACTTTTGAATGCTGGCAGTGCATTCACTCTAGTGTTAGTATGAGACGGAGTCTCACACAAGTGGCTCAGGTAGTGCAGCTCATCCAGGATGGAACACCAATGCGAGCTGTGGCAAGAAGGTTTGCTGTGTCTGTCAGCGTAGTGTCCAGAGCATGGAGGCGCTACCAGGAGACGTGGAGGAGGCGGTAGGAGGGCAACAACCCAGCAACAGGACCGCTACCTCCGCCTTTGTGCAAGGAGGAGCAGGAGGAGCACTGCCAGAGCCCTCAAAATGACCTCCAGCAGGCAACAAATGTGCATGTGTCTGCTCAAACAGTCAGAAACAGAATCCATGAGGGTGGTATGAGGGCCCGACGTCCACAGGTGGGGGTTGTGCTTACAGCCCAACACCGTGCAGGATGTTTGGCATTTGCCAGAGAACACCAAGATTGGCAAATTCGCCACTGGCGCCCTGTGCTCTTCACAGATGAAAGCAGGTTCACGCTGAGCTCATGTGACAGACGTGACAGTCTGGAGACAACGTGGAGAACATTCTGCTACCTGCAACATCCTCCAGCATGACCGGTTTGGCAGTGGGTCAGTCATGGTGTGGGGTGGCATTTCTTTGGGGGGGCCGCACAGCCCTCCATGTGCTCGCCAGAGGGAGCCTGACTGCCATTAGGTACCGAGATGAGATCCTCAGACCCCTTATGAGACCATATGCTGGTGCGGTTGGCCCTGGGTTCCTACTAATGCAAGACAATGCTAGACCTCATGTGCCTGGAGTGTGTCAGCAGTTCCTGCAAGAGGAAGGCATTGATGCTATGGACTGGCCCGCCCGTTCCCCAGACCTGAATCCAATTGATCACATCTGGGACATCATGACTCGCTTTAGTCCAGGTCTGGGAGGAGATCCCTCAGGAGACCATCCGTCACCTCATCAGGAGCATGCCCAGGCGTTGTGGGGAGGTCATACAGGCACGTGGAGGCCACACACACTACTGAGCTTCATTTTGACTTGTTTTAAGGACATTACATCAAAGTTGGATCAGCCTGTAATGTGGTTTCGACTTTAATTTTTGACTCCAAACCAGACCTCCATGGGTTGATAAATTTGATTTCCATTGATCATTTTTGTGATTTTGTTGTCAGCACATTCAACTATGTAAAGAAAAAAGTATTTAATAAGAATATTTCATTCATTCAGATCTAAGATGTGTTATTTTAGTGTTCCCTTTATTTTTTGGAGCAGTGTATATTTTTGTTCATGTTCATACAACAATAAAAATGAAGAAATGTAGAAATGTATGTTTTTTTCATTTTATTATCTAAACCATATCTATTGTGTTATATTATCCTACATTCAATTCACATTTACACAAACTTCAGAGTGTTTTATTTCAAATGAAATCAAGAATATGCATATCCTTGGTTCTGAGCCTGAGCTACAGGCAGTTAGATTTGGGGATGTCTTCAGGCGGAAATTGAAAAAAGTAGGGGGGTAGCTGTAAGAATTAGCAACTCGTTCTCATTCTGAGAAATACGGTAGGCCACTTGATTTCAACATCTGAACAAAGTGGACAGGCCAAAATGCTGTTTAAACAGTTGGAGATGGACAAGGTTGCGTTCATAACAATTCAACTGTATTACCTCATTAGCTAATAAATATTTCCAAGTTGGCTAAACTTGAAAGATAAACATTAGCTGACTACACATTAACAGGTGGGCTTGTGCTTTAGAGATTGTTTGAGACCTGTGTTAATTTTCAGAAATGTCTGCTACCAGAAGTTTGTGATTATTAGTAAATGTGCATTATTCATGGTACCTGTAGGACATTGAGGGGAAAGAGGTATCCACCCCCCCTGTCCTCTCTCCCCTTTCTCTGTCTTCTCATGGGCAGTGGTGCTCAATGTTCCTCTATTTCACTCAGTGATAGAAGGATGGCGTGTGGAGAGATTGCTGGAGTGATGAAAGCTTTTATGAAGTAATGTTCTCACCCAGGTTGTTTCTCACTCCCTCCATCCCCCTTTGTTGTGTCTCACTCCCTCCATCCCACTTTGTTGTCTCACTCCCTCCATCCCCCTTTGTTGTTTGTCACTCCCTCCATCCCCCTTTGTTGTTGTCTCATTCCCTCCATCCCCCTTTGTTGTTTGTCACTCCCTCCATCCCCCTTTGTTGTTTGTCACTCCCTCCATCCCCTTTGTTGTTTCTCACTCCCTCCATCCCACTTTGTTGTTGTCTCATTCCCTCCATCCCCCTTTGTTGTTTGTCACTCCCTCCATCCCACTTTGTTGTTTGTCACTCCCTCCATCCCCCTTTGTTGTTTCTCACTCCCTCCATCCCACTTTGTTGTTTGTCACTCCCTCCATCCCCCTTTGTTGTTTCTCACTCCCTCCATCCCCCTTTGTCGTTTGTCACTCCCTCCATCCCCCTTTGTCGTTTGTCACTCCCTCCATCCCACTTTGTCGTTTGTCACTCCCTCCATCCCACTTTGTTGTTTCTCACTCCCTCCATCCCCTTTGTTGTTTCTCACTCCCTCCATCCCCCTTTGTTGTTTGTCACTCCCTCCATCCCACTTTGTTGTGTCTCACTCCCTCCATCCCACTTTGTTGTTTCTCACTCCCTCCATCCCACTTTGTTGTCTCACTCCCTCCATCACACTTTGTTGTCTCACTCCCTCCATCCCACTTTGTTGTGTCTCACTCCCTCCATCCCACTTTGTTGTTTCTCACTCCCTCCATCCCACTTTGTTGTGTCTCACTCCCTCCATCCCACTTTGTTGTTTGTCACTCCCTCCATCCCCTTTGTTGTTTCTCAATCCCTCCATCCCACTTTGTTGTGTCTCACTCCCTCCATCCCACTTTGTTGTCTCACTCCCTCCATCCCACTTTGTTGTTTCTCACTCCCTCCATCCCACTTTGTTGTTTCTCACTCCCTCCATCCCACTTTGTTGTGTCTCACTCCCTCCATCCCCCTTTGTTGTGTCTCACTCCCTCCATCCCACTTTGTTGTTTGTCACTCCCTCCATCCCACTTTGTTGTTTGTCACTCCCTCCATCCCCTTTGTTGTTTCTCACTCCCTCCATCCCACTTTGTTGTGTCTCACTCCCTCCATCCCACTTTGTTGTCTCACTCCCTCCATCCCACTTTGTTGTGTCTCACTCCCTCCATCCCCCTTTGTTGTTTCTCACTCCCTCCATCCCACTTTGTTGTTTCTCAATCCCTCCATCCCACTTTGTTGTTTGTCACTCCCTCCATCCCCTTTGTTGTTTCTCACTCCCTCCATCCCACTTTGTTGTGTCTCACTCCCTCCATCCCTCTTTGTTGTTTGTCACTCCCTCCATCCCCCTTTGTTGTTTCTCACTCCCTCCATCCCACTTTGTTGTTTTTCCCTCTATCCCACTTTGTTGTGTCTCACTCCCTCCATCCCACTTTGTTGTTTCTCACTCCCTCCATCCCACTTTGTTGTTTCTCACTCCCTCCATCCCACTTTGTTGTGTCTCACTCCCTCCATCCCACTTTGTTGTGTCTCACTCCCTCCATCCCACTTTGTTGTTTCTCACTCCCTCCATCCCACTTTGTCTCACTCCCTCCAAGCCACTTTGTTGTGTCTCACTCCCTCCATCCCACTTTGTTTGTGTCTCACTCCCTCTATCCCACTTTGTTGTTTCTCACTCCCTCCATCCCACTTTGTTGTCTCACTCCCTCTATCCCACTTTGTTGTCTCACTCCCTCCATCCCACTTTGTTGTGTCTCACTCCCTCTATCCCACTTTGTTGTCTCACTCCCTCCATCCCACTTTGTTGTGTCTCACTCCCTCTATCCCACTTTGTTGTGTCTCACTCCCTCCATCCCTCTTTGTTGTTTGTCACTCCCTCCATCCCCCTTTGTTGTTTCTCACTCCCTCCATCCCCCTTTGTTGTGTCTCACTCCCTCCATCCCACTTTGTTGTTTCTCACTCCCTCTATCCCACTTTGTTGTGTCTCACTCCCTCCATCCCACTTTGTTGTTTCTCACTCCCTCCATCGCACTTTGTTGTTTCTCACTCCCTCCATCCCCTTTGTTTGTTTCCTCACTCCCTCCATCCCACTTTGTTGTGTCTCACTCCCTCCATCCCACTTTGTTGTTTCTCACTCCCTCTATCCCACTTTGTTGTGTCTCACTCCCTCCATCCCCCTTTGTTGTTTCTCACTCCCTCCATCCCCTTTGTTGTTTCTCACTCCCTCCATCGCACTTTGTTGTTTCTCACTCCCTCCATCCCCCTTTGTTGTTTCTCACTCCCTCCATCCCACTTTGTTGTTTCTCACTCCCTCCATCCCCTTTGTTGTTTCTCACTCCCTCCATCCCCCTTTGTTGTGTCTCACTCCCTCCATCCCACTTTGTTGTTTCTCACTCCCTCTATCCCACTTTGTTGTGTCTCACTCCCTCCATCCCACTTTGTTGTTTCTCACTCCCTCCATCCCCCTTTGTTGTGTCTCACTCCCTCCATCCCACTTTGTTGTTTCTCACTCCCTCTATCCCACTTTGTTGTGTCTCACTCCCTCCATCCCACTTTGTTGTCTCACTCCCTCCATCCCCCTTTGTTGTGTCTCACTCCCTCCATCCCCCTTTGTTGTTTCTCACTCCCTCCATCCCCCTTTGTTGTGTCTCACTCCCTCCATCCCACTTTGTTGTTTCTCACTCCCTCTATCCCACTTTGTTGTGTCTCACTCCCTCCATCCCACTTTGTTGTTTCTCACTCCCTCCATCCCACTTTGTTGTTTCTCACTCCCTCCATCCCACTTTGTTGTGTCTCACTCCCTCCATCCCACTTTGTTGTGTCTCACTCCCTCCATCCCACTTTGTTGTTTCTCACTCCCTCCATCCCACTTTGTCTCACTCCCTCCAAGCCACTTTGTTGTGTCTCACTCCCTCCATCCCACTTTGTTGTGTCTCACTCCCTCCTCCATCCCACTTTGTTGTTTCTCACTCCCTCCATCCCACTTTGTTGTTTCTCACTCCCTCCATCCCACTTTGTTGTCTCACTCCCTCCATCCCACTTTGTTGTGTCTCACTCCCTCCATCCCACTTTGTTGTTTCTCACTCCCTCCATCCCACTTTGTCTCACTCCCTCCAAGCCACTTTGTTGTGTCTCACTCCCTCCATCCCACTTTGTTGTGTCTCACTCCCTCCATCCCACTTTGTTGTTTCTCACTCCCTCCATCCCACTTTGTCTCACTCCCTCCAAGCCACTTTGTTGTGTCTCACTCCCTCCATCCCACTTTGTTGTTTGTCACTCCCTCCATCCCACTTTGTTGTGTCTCACTCCCTCCATCCCACTTTGTTGTTTCTCACTCCCTCCATCCCACTTTGTTGTCTCACTCCCTCCATCACACTTTGTTGTCTCACTCCCTCCATCCCACTTTGTTGTGTCTCACTCCCTCCATCCCACTTTGTTGTTTCTCACTCCCTCCATCCCACTTTGTTGTGTCTCACTCCCTCCATCCCACTTTGTTGTTTGTCACTCCCTCCATCCCCTTTGTTGTTTCTCAATCCCTCCATCCCACTTTGTTGTGTCTCACTCCCTCCATCCCACTTTGTTGTCTCACTCCCTCCATCCCACTTTGTTGTTTCTCACTCCCTCCATCCCACTTTGTTGTTTCTCACTCCCTCCATCCCACTTTGTTGTGTCTCACTCCCTCCATCCCCCTTTGTTGTGTCTCACTCCCTCCATCCCACTTTGTTGTGTCTCACTCCCTCCATCCCACTTTGTTGTTTGTCACTCCCTCCATCCCCTTTGTTGTTTCTCACTCCCTCCATCCCACTTTGTTGTGTCTCACTCCCTCCATCCCACTTTGTTGTCTCACTCCCTCCATCCCACTTTGTTGTGTCTCACTCCCTCCATCCCCCTTTGTTGTTTCTCACTCCCTCCATCCCACTTTGTTGTTTCTCAATCCCTCCATCCCACTTTGTTGTTTGTCACTCCCTCCATCCCCTTTGTTGTTTCTCACTCCCTCCATCCCACTTTGTTGTGTCTCACTCCCTCCATCCCTCTTTGTTGTTTGTCACTCCCTCCATCCCCCTTTGTTGTTTCTCACTCCCTCCATCCCACTTTGTTGTTTCTCACTCCCTCTATCCCACTTTGTTGTGTCTCACTCCCTCCATCCCACTTTGTTGTTTCTCACTCCCTCCATCCCACTTTGTTGTTTCTCACTCCCTCCATCCCACTTTGTTGTGTCTCACTCCCTCCATCCCACTTTGTTGTGTCTCACTCCCTCCATCCCACTTTGTTGTTTCTCACTCCCTCCATCCCACTTTGTCTCACTCCCTCCAAGCCACTTTGTTGTGTCTCACTCCCTCCATCCCACTTTGTTGTGTCTCACTCCCTCTATCCCACTTTGTTGTTTCTCACTCCCTCCATCCCACTTTGTTGCGTCTCACTCCCTCTATCCCACTTTGTTGTCTCACTCCCTCCATCCCACTTTGTTGTGTCTCACTCCCTCTATCCCACTTTGTTGTCTCACTCCCTCCATCCCACTTTGTTGTGTCTCACTCCCTCTATCCCACTTTGTTGTGTCTCACTCCCTCCATCCCTCTTTGTTGTTTGTCACTCCCTCCATCCCCCTTTGTTGTTTCTCACTCCCTCCATCCCCCTTTGTTGTGTCTCACTCCCTCCATCCCACTTTGTTGTTTCTCACTCCCTCTATCCCACTTTGTTGTGTCTCACTCCCTCCATCCCACTTTGTTGTTTCTCACTCCCTCCATCGCACTTTGTTGTTTCTCACTCCCTCCATCCCCCTTTGTTGTTTCTCACTCCCTCCATCCCACTTTGTTGTGTCTCACTCCCTCCATCCCACTTTGTTGTTTCTCACTCCCTCTATCCCACTTTGTTGTGTCTCACTCCCTCCATCCCCCTTTGTTGTTTCTCACTCCCTCCATCCCCCTTTGTTGTTTCTCACTCCCTCCATCGCACTTTGTTGTTTCTCACTCCCTCCATCCCCCTTTGTTGTTTCTCACTCCCTCCATCCCACTTTGTTGTTTCTCACTCCCTCCATCCCCTTTGTTGTTTCTCACTCCCTCCATCCCCTTTGTTGTGTCTCACTCCCTCCATCCCACTTTGTTGTTTCTCACTCCCTCTATCCCACTTTGTTGTGTCTCACTCCCTCCATCCCACTTTGTTGTTTCTCACTCCCTCCATCCCCTTTGTTGTGTCTCACTCCCTCCATCCCACTTTGTTGTTTCTCACTCCCTCTATCCCACTTTGTTGTGTCTCACTCCCTCCATCCCACTTTTTGTTGTCTCACTCCCTCCATCCCCCTTTGTTGTGTCTCACTCCCTCCATCCCCCTTTGTTGTTTCTCACTCCCTCCATCCCCCTTTGTTGTGTCTCACTCCCTCCATCCCACTTTGTTGTTTCTCACTCCCTCTATCCCACTTTGTTGTGTCTCACTCCCTCCATCCCACTTTGTTGTTTCTCACTCCCTCCATCCCACTTTGTTGTTTCTCACTCCCTCCATCCCACTTTGTTGTGTCTCACTCCCTCCATCCCACTTTGTTGTGTCTCACTCCCTCCATCCCACTTTGTTGTTTCTCACTCCCTCCATCCCACTTTGTCTCACTCCCTCCAAGCCACTTTGTTGTGTCTCACTCCCTCCATCCCACTTTGTTGTGTCTCACTCCCTCTATCCCACTTTGTTGTTTCTCACTCCCTCCATCCCACTTTGTTGCGTCTCACTCCCTCTATCCCACTTTGTTGTCTCACTCCCTCCATCCCACTTTGTTGTGTCTCACTCCCTCTATCCCACTTTGTTGTCTCACTCCCTCCATCCCACTTTGTTGTGTCTCACTCCCTCTATCCCACTTTGTTGTGTCTCACTCCCTCTATCCCACTTTGTTGTGTCTCACTCCCTCCATCCCACTTTGTTGTGTCTCACTCCCTCCATCCCACTTTGTTGTGTCTCACTCCCTCCATCCCACTTTGTTGTGTCTCACTCCCTCCATCCCACTTTGTTGTTTCTCACTCCCTCCATCCCACTTTGTTGTGTCTCACTCCCTCTATCCCCCTTTGTTGTTTCTCACTCCCTCTATCCCACTTTGTTGTGTGTCACTCCCTCTATCCCACTTTGTTGTGTCTCACTCCCTCCATCCCCCTTTGTTGTGTCTCACTCCCTCTATCCCACTTTGTTGTGTCTCACTCCCTCAATCCCACTTTGTTGTTTCTCACTCCCTCCATCCCACTTTGTTGTTTCTCACTCCCTCCATCCCACTTTGTTGTTTCTCACTCCCTCCATCCCACTTTGTCTCACTCCCTCCAAGCCACTTTGTTGTGTCTCACTCCCTCCATCCCACTTTGTTGTGTCTCACTCCCTCTATCCCACTTTGTTGTTTCTCACTCCCTCCATCCCACTTTGTTGCGTCTCACTCCCTCTATCCCACTTTGTTGTCTCACTCCCTCCATCCCACTTTGTTGTGTCTCACTCCCTCTATCCCACTTTGTTGTCTCACTCCCTCCATCCCACTTTGTTGTGTCTCACTCCCTCTATCCCACTTTGTTGTGTCTCACTCCCTCTATCCCACTTTGTTGTGTCTCACTCCCTCCATCCCACTTTGTTGTGTCTCACTCCCTCCATCCCACTTTGTTGTGTCTCACTCCCTCCATCCCACTTTCTTGTGTCTCACTCCCTCCACTTTGTTGTGTCTCACTCCCTCCATCCCACTTTGTTGTTTCTCACTCCCTCCATCCCACTTTGTTGTGTCTCACTCCCTCTATCCCACTTTGTTGTTTCTCACTCCCTCTATCCCACTTTGTTGTGTCTCACTCCCTCTATCCCACTTTGTTGTGTCTCACTCCCTCCATCCCACTTTGTTGTTTCTCACTCCCTCCATCCCACTTTGTTGTTTCTCACTCCCTCTATCCCACTTTGTTGTGTCTCACTCCCTCTATCCCACTTTGTTGTGTCTCACTCCTTCATCACACTTTGTTGTTTCTCACTCCCTCCATCACACTTTGTTGTTTCTCACTCCCTCCATCCCACTTTGTTGTGTCTCACTCCCTCTATCCCACTTTGTTGTGTCTCACTCCCTCAATCCCACTTTGTTGTGTCTCACTCCCTCCATCCCACTTTGTTGTGTCTCACTCCCTCAATCCCACTTTGTTGTTTCTCACTCCCTCCATCACACTTTGTTGTGTCTCACTCCCTCCATCCCACTTTGTTGTTTCTCACTCCCTCTATCCCACTTTGTTGTTTCTCACTCCCTCTATCCCACTTTGTTGTGTCTCACTCCCTCCATCCCACTTTGTTGAGTCTCACTCCCTCCATCCCACTTTGTTGTGTCTCACTCCCTCCATCCCACTTTCTTGTTTCTCACTCCCTCTATCCCAGTTTGTTGTGTCTCACTCCCTCCATCCCACTTTCTTGTGTCTCACTCCCTCCATCCCACTTTGTTGTTTCTCACTCCCTCATCCCACATCATTTCCTTTCTACCTCTTTGATGGACTGCTGGAGGTCATGGACGGTTTCATACACTTGAAGTAGAATTACCCCTAACCACAGTTCTAGGATCAAATATTCCCACCCCCAGTCCAACCCATATACATTTTGGGAAGGAATAATATCTGACCCTGTACCAGTGGTTCAGGGCATTATCTGCTCTAGACTACAGTGTCAGTGTTGTGTTGCTCTTTTGCGTTCTGTCATTGACATGTTGCTACACACCACTACAGAACTCCTGAGTTGCGGTGTTATTCCATGGTAATGATGACTACCTGTTATGTTTTGGAACTCAGTAGAAATGTAGGAAATCATTGTGCAACCAACTTCCTGTATTATTGTTACAGCATGCAAGACTGACTTTGGTAGAGGGTTGTTACGACATCATGCTATGCCCAACCAAGGTGGTGGTCTGGCTACATGCTATGCCCAACCAAGGAAGAGTTTGGGCTCCACCGAGCCTTACAACCTCTCCACAGTCACGACAACAGCCCCCCCCCCCCCCCCCCCACCCGGTCACCCCACAGACCATTCAGGAACTCTCTTCTACCCTTCTCTCTTCTCCCCTTCTCTCTTCTCCCCTTCTCTCTTCTCCCCTTCTCTCTTCTCCCCTTCTCTCTTCTCCCCTTCTCTCTTCTCCCCTTCTCTCTTCTACCCTTCTCTCTTCTCCCCTTCTCTCTTCTCCCCTTCTCTCTTCTACCCTTCTCTCTTCTCCCCTTCTCTCTTCTACCCTTCTCTCTTCTCCCCTTCTCTCTTCTACCCTTCTCTCTTCTCCCCTTCTCTCTTCTCCCCTTCTCTCTTCTCCCCTTCTCTCTTCTACCCTTCTCTCTTCTCCCCTTCTCTCTTCTCCCCTTCTCTCTTGTCCTGTCCTAGTAGTTCAGTGTACTAGGTTGATTTACTTGTACACTGTTCTCCTATGTAATGGTGTATAATAATGAATATTATATTTTTTGCCATTTCGTGTACTTTGGTACTTGGTGTGTAGTAGCACAACTTAACTTGTGTCATGCACTTGGTATGTGTAGTATGTACTTTGTATGCGCAGTAGTAAAGTGTGGTAATATTCAGTATGCGTGTTGTGTCGTTGACAGTAGTATGTAGAGTAAGTGTTCTGTATTCCAGGGTGACTGTCTGCTGAGGGATTGTTGCTTGTTTAATAATTCTCTCAAATAAAGGATCAAAGGTCCCTGCCACAGTCAACCTCCTGCATTTCATTACAACTACACACACACAGAATACACACACACACACATACTGTACACTCCTAATCCTCTCACACACTCATCAGTAATACCATCCATTATGTACAATATTCTTTTGATTCAGTTGGGAGATGTTGTTAATTGGATATATTTCACATTGCTGTATTATTGAATCACTCAACATGTGGGTTGTTGTCTTCCATAGTGAGAATGGATTAGTTTCATAGAGTTAACATAGAGTTAACATAGAGTTAACATAGCACAGTCGTCCTGACGTCCTGACTCCACATCCGTCTTCCTGGACTGCACACTACATCAACAACAGAACAGAACACACACCAAGCGTCAGGCTGGACATGGGCTGTCTGACAAGACATTCCCCTAGTCCTCCTCTCTACTGTCTGTTTCTGTGTTCCTATAATATCATGGTTTTCTGCCCTGGCCCCTGTCTCTATCATAGTGCCAGGTTGTGTCTGTGTGTTCTACACGGCCCTGTATTTGATTCTTCCTGTTTCACTTTGTTCTCTCACTGATTGGCTGCTCTGACATTCTACTCTGTGACACTGTTCTACAGCACTTCCATGATTCTCTGTGCTGTCACAGCTCCCCCTGGCTCACAGTTGGCACAGAGCATCCTGGGTATAATTAGGGTGTACCACCTCCTCCAAGGTCTGGGGGGGGGGGGTGAGATATTGAGGGGAGAGGGAAGGAAAGGTTGACAGTGTTTGACACCGTTGGCACACACCCTCTCTGTAATTGCCAGGGCATACATCATCTGAGCTGAGGATAGAGGAGGATGGAGGGACACGTGAGAGGAAGAGTCTGAGATGAGGAGAAGAGAGACAACGATGGGTGGGGAAAGAGGGATTGATATGCAAAGGGGGAGGGGGAGAATAGCAAGGGGGGGAGGAAGAGAAGAGGTAGTTTGACAAGACCTGTGAGCAACTTTAGACAGGAGAGGAGTCACAGTGACTGACACTCACTACAGGTGGTACACCCCTATGTAAACACTGCTGTCACTGCCTGCACACACACACACTCTGCAGTACGCCAAAGTAAACATACCGCTGTGTGTGTGTGGTGGAGAGCCGATACATGTAATAGAGCTATGCATCGTGACCTGAGGGGTTGAACACAAACACACAGGGGATCAATACTGTGTGTGTGTGTGTGTCCTGTTTGAGTAGCCCAGATCGATGGGCCCCGTCTTGTAGATTGATCACCAATACTCCGCGGCATTTATTGATTAGGAATCAGCTTAGTGAAGAGCTGTCTCAGTGCTGTCCCTGTGTTGAGTCTACGGCACCTCTACTAACTGTGTGGAAGTCTACGGCACCTCTACTAACTGTGCTGAAGTCTATGGCACCTCTCTACTAACAGTGTTGAAGTATACGGCACCTCTACTAACTGTATTGAAGTCTATGGCACCTCTACTAACTGTATTGAAGTCTATGGCAACTCTCTACTAATAGTGTTGAAGTCTACGGCACCTCTACTAACTGTGTTGAAGTCTACGGCACCTCTACTAACTTTGTTGAAGTCTACGGGCACCTCTCTACTAACTGTGTTGAAGTCAACGGCACCTCTCTACTAACAGTGTTGAAGTCTACGGCACCTCTCTACTAACAGTGTGGAAGTCTACGGCACCTCTACTAACAGTGTTGAAGTCTACGGCACCTCTCTACTAACAGTGTTGAAGTCTACGGCACCTCTGCTAACAGTGTTGAAGTCTACGACACCTCTACTAACTGTGTTGAAGTCTACGGCACCTCTCTACTAACAGTGTTGAAGTCTACGGCACCTCTGCTAACAGTGTTGAAGTCTACGGCACCTCTCTACTAACAGTGTTGAAGTCTGCGGCACCTCTACTAACTGTATTGAAGTCTATGGCACCTCTCTACTAATAGTGTTGAAGTCTACGGCACCTCTGCTAACAGTGTTGAAGTCTACGGCACCTCTCTACTAACAGTGTTGAAGTCTACGGCACCTCTCTACTAACAGTGTTGAAGTCTACGGCATCTCTACTAACTGTGTTGAAGTTTATGGCACCTCTCTACTAACTGTGTTGAAGTCTATGGCACCTCTACAAACTGTGTTGAAGTCTACGGCACCTCTCTACTAACTGTGCTGAAGTCTACGGCACCTCTCTACTAACTGTGTTGAAGTCTACGGCACCTCTATACTAACTGTGTTGAAGTCTACGGCACCTCTACTAACTGTGTTGAAGTCTACGGCACCTCTCTACTAACAGTGTTGAAGTCTACGGCACCTCTACTAACAGTGTTGAAGTCTACGGCACCTCTACTAACTGTATTGAAGTCTATGGCACCTCTCTACTAATAGTGTTGAAGTCTACGGCACCTCTACTAACTGTGTTGAAGTCTACGGCAGCTCTACTAACTTTGTTGAAGTCTACGGCACCTCTCTACTAACTGTGTTGAAGTCTACGGCACCTCTCTACTAACAGTGTTGAAGTCTACGGCACCTCTCTACTAACAGTGTGGAAGTCTACGGCACCTCTACTAACAGTGTTGAAGTCTACGGCACCTCTCTACTAACTGTGTTGAAGTCTACGGCACCTCTCTACTAACTGTGTTGAAGTATATGGCATCTCTACTAACTGTGTTGAAGTCTACGGCACCTCTACTAACTGTGTTGAAGTCTACGGCACCTCTCTACTAACAGTGTTGAAGTCTACGGCACCTCTCTACTAACAGTGTTGAAGTCTACGGCACCTCTGCTAACAGTGTTGAAGTCTACGACACCTCTACTAACTGTGTTGAAGTCTACGGCACCTCTCTACTAACAGTGTTGAAGTCTACGGCACCTCTACTAACTGTATTGAAGTCTACGGCACCTCTCTACTAACTGTGTTGAAGTCTACGGCACCTCTCTACTAACAGTGTTGAAGTCTAGGGCACCTCTACTAACTGTATTGAAGTCTACGGCACCTCTCTACTAACTGTGTTGAAGTCTACGGCACCTCTCTACTAACTGTGTTGAAGTCTACGGCACCTCTCTACTAACTGTGTTGAAGTATATGGCATCTCTACTAACTGTGTTGAAGTCTACGGCACCTCTACTAACTGTGTTGAAGTCTACGGCACCTCTCTACTAACAGTGTTGAAGTCTACGGCACCTCTCTACTAACAGTGTTGAAGTCTACGGCACCTCTGCTAACAGTGTTGAAGTCTACGACACCTCTACTAACTGTGTTGAAGTCTACGGCACCTCTCTACTAACAGTGTTGAAGTCTACGGCACCTCTCTACTAACAGTGTTGAAGTCTACGGCATCTCTACTAACTGTGTTGAAGTTTATGGCACCTCTCTACTAACTGTGTTGAAGTCTACGGCACCTCTACAAACTGTGTTGAAGTCTACGGCACCTCTCTACTAACTGTGCTGAAGTCTACGGCACCTCTCTACTAACTATGTTGAAGTCTACGGCACCTCTATACTAACTGTGTTGAAGTCTACGGCACCTCTACTAACTGTGTTGAAGTCTACGGCACCTCTCTACTAACAGTGTTGAAGTCTACGGCACCTCTACTAACAGTGTTGAAGTCTACGGCACCTCTACTAACAGTGTTGAAGTCTACGGCACCTCTAATAACAGTGTTGAAGTCTACGGCACCTCTACTAACGGTGTTGAAGTCTACGGCACCTCTCTGCTAACTGTGTTGAAGTCTACGGCACCTCTCTGCTAACTGTGTTGAAGTCTACGGCACCTCTCTACTAACTGTGTTGAAGTCTACGGCACCTCTCTGCTAACTGTGTTGAAGTCTACGGCACCTCTCTACTAACTGTGTTGAAGTCTACGGCACCTCTCTGCTAACTGTGTTGAAGTCTACGGCACCTCTCTGCTAACTGTGTTGAAGTCTACGGCACCTCTCTGCTAACTGTGTTGAAGTCTACGGCACCTCTACTAACGGTGTTGAAGTCTACGGCACCTCTCTGCTAACTGTGTTGAAGTCTACGGCACCTCTCTACTAACTGTGTTTTCTGACATGTTACAAATCTATTGGTCCACTTCACTATTAGCATGCAGTTTTCCCCAACCCAGATCCTGCTCACTTGTTTCAACCAATCAACTAATAATCTAAGTCCTTTATTAGTTAAAGCAGGTGTGTGAGTACTAGGCTGGAACTAAAGTCTGCACACCCTGCAGCTCTCTGCAACCAGGGTGGGTGATCAGTGACCGAGGCGTTGGACTTGATATTGGGGCTGTATTACACATGGGAAATGGAAATCCTTCCTGACACACATACTGCTCACAATGTAACCATTTTCTGTCCTCTCTCTCTCTCCGTTAATCCTTCTTACTCTCTCTCTCTCTTTGTGTCCTCTCGCTGTGTTCATTTAGTTTCCTCTGTTCTCTCTCTTTCTGATGTCCCAGTCATTTTGGGGTTATTTTCTCTGTCCACCCACTTAACTTCAGACCCCCCCTCTCTCTCCATGCTATTCTCTTTCCTTTTCCCCCTCCACTGACTCCTTGCACTTGTCCTCTCTCCCTCCCTCCCTCGCTCCCTCCCTCCCTCTCTCCCTCCCTCCCTCCCTCGCTCTGTCGCTCCCCGATAAAGACTCCCACTGACGGATCTGAACTTGCCGCCGAGACACACATCCTGTCTTTTATTTCTCTCTGTTTCTTTCCCTGCCCCCTCATTCCCCCTCATGTGCTCAGTGTGGAGTGGAGACCAATTAAAGTCCATCTCCTGCTCTCTCTTTCTCGACCTCATGCTCTCTACTGTACCTCACTCACTCTTGATCTCTTTTCTCAATTTCTATTCAAAGGGTTTTATTGGCCTGGGAAACATATGTTTACATTGCTAAAGCAAGTGAAGTAGATGATCAACATTTTTTTATTTAAATGAACAGTAAACATTACACTCACAGAAGCTCTGTCTCTCTCTCCTCTGTCTACAGCCAGACTCTCCTGGGTCACTAATTAAAACTCAACTCTTTTGTCTCTACTTTCTTTTATCCTCCCCTCATCGTCCGACTGACTTTCTCTCTTTTTCCTGTCTTATTCTCATGAGCCTCTCACTTTGTCCATCGTCACCTCTCCTCTTTCTCCTTATGTCATGCCATTCTACATCCCTTTATACACACTATCTCTTCCCCCTCATACTTCTCCTTATGTCATGCCATTCTACATCCCTTTATACACACTATCTCTTCCCCCTCATACTTCTCCTTATGTCATGCCATTCTACTACATCCCTTTATACACACTATCTCTTCCCCCTCATACTTCTCCTTATGTCATGCCATTCTACATCCCTTTATACACACTATCTCTTCCCCCTCATACTTCTCCTTATGTCATGCCATTCTACATCCCTTTATAACACTATCTCTTCCCCCTCATACTTCTCCTTATGTCATGCCATTCTACATCCCTTTATAACACTATCTCTTCCCCCTCATACTTCTCCTTATGTCATGCCATTCTACATCCCTTTATAACACTATCTCTTCCCCCTCATACTTCTCCTTATGTCATGCCATTCTACTACATCCCTTTATACACACTATCTCTTCCCCCTCATACTTCTCCTTATGTCATGCCATTCTACATCCCTTTATAACACTATCTCTTCCCCCTCATACTTCTCCTTATGTCATGCCATTCTACATCCCTTTATAACACTATCTCTTCCCCCTCATACTTCTCCTTATGTCATGCCATTCTACATCCCTTTATAACACTATCTCTTCCCCTCATACTTCTCCTTATGTCATGCCATTCTACATCCCTTTATAACACTATCTCTTCCCCTCATACTTCTCCTTATGTCATGCCATTTCTACATCCCTTTATAACACTATCTCTTCCCCTCATACTTCTCCTTATGTCATGCCATTCTACATCCCTTTATACACACTATCTCTTCCCCTCATACTTCTCCTTATGTCATGCCATTCTACTACATCCCTTTATACACACTATCTCTTCCCCCTCATACTTCTCCTTATGTCATGCCATTCTACATCCCTTTATACACACTATCTCTTCCCCTCATACTTCTCCTTATGTCATGCCATTCTACATCCCTTTATACACACTATCTCTTCCCCTCATACTTCTCCTTATGTCATGCCATTCTACATCCCTTTATACACACTATCTCTTCCCCCTCATACTTCTCCTTATGTCATGCCATTCTACATCCCTTTATAACACTATCTCTTCCCCTCATACTTCTCCTTATGTCATGCCATTCTACATCCCTTTATAACACTATCTCTTCCCCTCATACTTCTCCTTATGTCATGCCATTCTACTACATCCCTTTATACACACTATCTCTTCCCCCTCATACTTCTCCTTATGTCATGCCATTCTACATCCCTTTATAACACTATCTCTTCCCCCTCATACTTCTCCTTATGTCATGCCATTCTACATCCCTTTATACACACTATCTCTTCCCCCTCATACTTCTCCTTATGTCATGCCATTCTACATCCCTTTATAACACTATCTCTTCCCCCTCATACTTCTCCTTATGTCATGCCATTCTACATCCCTTTATAACACTATCTCTTCCCCCTCATACTTCTCCTTATGTCATGCCATTCTACATCCCTTTATAACACTATCTCTTCCCCCTCATACTTCTCCTTATGTCATGCCATTCTACATCCCTTTATAACACTATCTCTTCCCCCTCATACTTCTCCTTATGTCATGCCATTTCTACATCCCTTTATAACACTATCTCTTCCCCCTCATACTTCTCCTTATGTCATGCCATTCTACATCCCTTTATAACACTATCTCTTCCCCCTCATACTTCTCCTTATGTCATGCCATTCTACATCCCTTTATAACACTATCTCTTCCCCCTCATACTTCTCCTTATGTCATGCCATTCTACTACATCCCTTTATACACACTATCTCTTCCCCCTCATACTTCTCCTTATGTCATGCCATTCTACATCCCTTTATACACACTATCTCTTCCCCCTCATACTTCTCCTTATGTCATGCCATTCTACTACATCCCTTTATACACACTATCTCTTCCCCCTCATACTTCTCCTTATGTCATGCCATTCTACATCCCTTTATACACACTATCTCTTCCCCCTCATACTTCTCCTTATGTCATGCCATTCTACTACATCCCTTTATACACACTATCTCTTCCCCCTCATACTTCTCCTTATGTCATGCCATTCTACATCCCTTTATACACACTATCTCTTCCCCCTCATACTTCTCCTTATGTCATGCCATTCTACATCCCTTTATAACACTATCTCTTCCCCCTCATACTTCTCCTTATGTCATGCCATTCTACATCCCTTTATACACACTATCTCTTCCCCCTCATACTTCTCCTTATGTCATGCCATTCTACATCCCTTTATACACACTATCTCTTCCCCCTCATACTTCTCCTTATGTCATGCCATTCTACATCCCTTTATAACACTATCTCTTCCCCCTCATACTTCTCCTTATGTCATGCCATTCTACATCCCTTTATACACACTATCTCTTCCCCTCATACTTCTCCTTATGTCATGCCATTCTACATCCCTTTATAACACTATCTCTTCCCCCTCATACTTCTCCTTATGTCATGCCATTCTACATCCCTTTATAACACTATCTCTTCCCCTCATACTTCTCCTTATGTCATGCCATTCTACATCCCTTTATAACACTATCTCTTCCCCCTCATACTTCTCCTTATGTCATGCCATTCTACATCCCTTTATACACACTATCTCTTCCCCCTCATACTTCTCCTTATGTCATGCCATTCTACATCCCTTTATACACACTATCTCTTCCCCCTCATACTTCTCCTTATGTCATGCCATTCTACTACATCCCTTTATACACACTATCTCTTCCCCCTCATACTTCTCCTTATGTCATGCCATTCTACATCCCTTTATAACACTATCTCTTCCCCCTCATACTTCTCCTTATGTCATGCCATTCTACATCCCTTTATAACACTATCTCTTCCCCCTCATACTTCTCCTTACTTCCTTCCGGCTCTTGCTTACTTAACTTGTCATGTTTTTTGTTTCATCACACACTTCATCCCTCGCTCCCATTCTCACATTGACTATCACTGCTCTACATATCTACTTATTTCTCTCTCTGCCCCTTAAGGTATCCCCCCCAAATAAATATTTTATAGAATATTGTATTTGGCATTTACTACTATAGCCCAGGGTTCCCCAAAGTTTGTCCTGGCAGTCCCTTGACACTTGTGGGGGTTGTAGTGCAAAATGGAGAACACCATAGTCTTTGTGAGAGGCTCTCCTTTCCATAGAGTGAAATAGTTTGTAGACCAAACTGTTCAGACGCTAGACGTTTTTGTGATTAGTCAGATTTTCGGGATATCTCATGGTCTGACAAACACTGCTGTAGCTCTGCCACCTTCCACCATCAATAAACTCTTAAGGATGAATATTCTGCAGACTGGTGGACATACTGGCCAGTCTGTTGTTCTCTCTTCACTAGTGGAGAACTGTTAGATATGCTGCTTCTCTCTCCACTAGTAGAGGACTGTTATATATGCTGCTTCTCTCTCCACTAGTAGAGGACTGTTAGATATGCTGCTTCTCTCTCCACTAGTAGATGACTGTTAGATATGCTGCTTCTCTCTCCACTAGTAGAGGACTGTTAGATATGCTGCTTCTCTCTCCACTAGTGGAGGACTGTTAGATATGCTGCTTCTCTCTCCACTAGTAGAGGACTGTTAGATATGCTGCTTCTCTCTCCACTAGTAGAGGACTGTTAGATATGCTGCTTCTCTCTCCACTAGTAGAGGACTGTTAGATATGCTGCTTCTCTCTCCACTAGTAGAGGACTGTTAGATATGCTGCTTCTCTCTCCACTAGTAGAGGACTGTTAGATATGCTGCTTCTCTCTCCACTAGTAGAGGACTGTTAGATATGCTGCTTCTCTCTCCACTAGTGGAGGACTGTTAGATATGCTGCTTCTCTCTCCACTAGTAGAGGACTGTTAGATATGCTGCTTCTCTCTCCACTAGTAGAGGACTGTTAGATATGCTGCTTCTCTCTCCACTAGTGGAGGATTTTAGATATGCTGCTTCTCTCTCCACTAGTAGATGACTGTTAGATATGCTGCTTCTCTCTCCACTAGTAGAGGACTGTTAGATATGCTGCTTCTCTCTCCACTAGTAGAGGACTGTTAGATATGCTGCTTCTCTCTCCACTAGTAGAGGACTGTTATATATGCTGCTTCTCTCTCCACTAGTAGAGGACTGTTATATATGCTGCTTCTCTCTCCACTAGTAGAGGACTGTTATATATGCTGCTTCTCTCTCCACTAGTAGAGGACTGTTATATATGCTGCTTCTCTCTCCACTAGTAGAGGACTGTTATATATGCTGCTTCTCTCTCCACTAGTGGAGGACTGTTAGATATGCTGCTTCTCTCTCCACTAGTAGAGGACTGTTATATATGCTGCTTCTCTCTCCACTAGTAGAGGACTGTTATATATGCTGCTTCTCTCTCCACTAGTAGAGGACTGTTATATATGCTGCTTCTCTCTCCACTAGTAGAGGACTGTTATATATGCTGCTTCTCTCTCCACTAGTGGAGGACTGTTAGATATGCTGCTTCTCTCTCCACTAGTAGAGGACTGTTATATATGCTGCTTCTCTCTCCACTAGTAGAGGACTGTTAGATATGCTGCTTCTCTCTCCACTAGTGGAGGACTGTTAGATATGCTGCTTCTCTCTCCACTAGTAGAGGACTGTTAGATATGCTGCTTCTCTCTCCACTAGTAGAGGACTGTTAGATATGCTGCTTCTCTCTCCACTAGTAGATGACTGTTAGATATGCTGCTTCTCTCTCCACTAGTAGATGACTGTTAGATATGCTGCTTCTCTCTCCACTAGTAGAGGACTGTTAGATATGCTGCTTCTCTCTCCACTAGTAGAGGACTGTTAGATATGCTGCTTCTCTCTCCACTAGTGGAGGACTGTTAGATATGCTGCTTCTCTCTCCACTAGTAGATGACTGTTAGATATGCTGCTTCTCTCTCCACTAGTAGAGGACTGTTAGATATGCTGCTTCTCTCTCCACTAGTAGAGGACTGTTAGATATGCTGCTTCTCTCTCCACTAGTGGAGGACTGTTAGATATGCTGCTTCTCTCTCCACTAGTGGAGGACTGTTAGATATGCTGCTTCTCTCTCCGCTAGTGGAGAACTGTTAGATATGCTGCTTCTCTCTCCACTAGTAGATGACTGTTAGATATGCTGCTTCTCTCTCCACTAGTAGATGACTTTTAGATATGCTGCTTCTCTCTCCACTAGTAGAGGACTGTTAGATATGCTGCTTCTCTCTCCACTAGTAAAGGACTGTTAGATATGCTGCTTCTCTCTCCACTAGTAGAGGACTGTTAGATATGCTGCTTCTCTCTCCACTAGTAGATGACTGTTAGATATGCTGCTTCTCTCTCCACTAGTAGATGACTGTTAGATATGCTGCTTCTCTCTCCACTAGTAGATGACTGTTAGATATGCTGCTTCTCTCTCCACTAGTAGAGGACTGTTAGATATGCTGCTTCTCTCTCCACTAGTAGAGGACTGTTAGATATGCTGCTTCTCTCTCCACTAGTGGAGGACTGTTAGATATGCTGCTTCTCTCTCCACTAGTAGATGACTGTTAGATATGCTGCTTCTCTCTCCACTAGTGGAGGACTGTTAGATATGCTGCTTCTCTCTCCACTAGTAGAGGACTGTTAGATATGCTGCTTCTCTCTCCACTAGTAGATGACTGTTAGATATGCTGCTTCTCTCTCCACTAGTAGAGGACTGTTAGATATGCTGCTTCTCTCTCCACTAGTAGATGACTGTTAGATATGCTGCTTCTCTCTCCACTAGTAGAGGACTGTTAGATATGCTGCTTCTCTCTCCACTAGTAGATGACTGTTAGATATGCTGCTTCTCTCTCCACTAGTAGATGACTGTTAGATATGCTGCTTCTCTCTCCACTAGTAGATGACTGTTAGATATGCTGCTTCTCTCTCCACTAGTGGAGGACTGTTAGATATGCTGCTTCTCTCTCCACTAGTAGAGAACTGTTAGATATGCTGCTTCTCTCTCCACTAGTAGAGAACTGTTAGATATGCTGCTTCTCTCTCCACTAGTGGAGGACTGTTAGATATGCTGCTTCTCTCTCCACTAGTAGAGGACTGTTAGATATGCTGCTTCTCTCTCCACTAGTAGAGGACTGTTAGATATGCTGCTTCTCTCTCCACTAGTGGAGGACTGTTAGATATGCTGCTTCTCTCTCCGCTAGTGGAGGACTGTTAGATATGCTGCTTCTCTCTCCACTAGTGGAGGACTGTTAGATATGCTGCTTCTCTCTCCACTAGTGGAGAACTGTTAGATATGCTGCTTCTCTCTCCACTAGTAGATGACTGTTAGATATGCTGCTTCTCTCTCCACTAGTAGATGACTTTAAGATATGCTGCTTCTCTCTCCACTAGTAGAGGACTGTTAGATATGCTGCTTCTCTCTCCACTAGTGGAGGACTGTTAGATATGCTGCTTCTCTCTCCACTAGTGGAGGACTGTTAGATATGCTGCTTCTCTCTCCACTAGTGGAGGACTGTTAGATATGCTGCTTCTCTCTCCACTAGTAGATGACTGTTAGATATGCTGCTTCTCTCTCCACTAGTAGAGAACTGTTAGATATGCTGCTTCTCTCTCCACTAGTAGCTGCTTCTCTCTCCACTAGTGGAGGACTGTTAGATATGCTGCTTCTCTCTCCACTAGTGGAGGACTGTTAGATATGCTGCTTCTCTCTCCACTAGTGGAGGACTGTTAGATATGCTGCTTCTCTCTCCACTAGTGGAGGACTGTTAGATATGCTGCTTCTCTCTCCACTAGTAGAGGACTGTTAGATATGCTGCTTCTCTCTCCACTAGTGGAGGACTGTTAGATATGCTGCTTCTCTCTCCGCTAGTGGAGAACTGTTAGATATGCTGCTTCTCTCTCCACTAGTAGATGACTGTTAGATATGCTGCTTCTCTCTCCACTAGTAGATGACTTTTAGATATGCTGCTTCTCTCTCCACTAGTAGAGGACTGTTAGATATGCTGCTTCTCTCTCCACTAGTAGAGGACTGTTAGATATGCTGCTTCTCTCTCCACTAGTAGAGGACTGTTAGATATGCTGCTTCTCTCTCCACTAGTAGATGACTGTTAGATATGCTGCTTCTCTCTCCACTAGTGGAGGACTGTTAGATATGCTGCTTCTCTCTCCACTAGTAGAGGACTGTTAGATATGCTGCTTCTCTCTCCACTAGTAGAGAACTGTTAGATATGCTGCTTCTCTCTCCACTAGTAGCTGCTTCTCTCTCCACTAGTGGAGGACTGTTATATTAGGCTGCGTCACCTCAATTCACTAAGGCCCTTCGACACCGTACTGCTTATGTCTGGCTCCATGTTGTTATTCCCAGAACCAGCCAGCCTTGACTGGAGGCCCTAGTGTGTGTCAGAGTCAAGTCCACATTGTTCTCTTCCGACTCCCTTTTTCTCCTTAATGAGCATTGTTGGGCCTCTTTCGTTCTCTCGCTCTCTTTCTCTTGCTCTCGTTCTCTCGCTCTCGTTCTCTTGCTCTCATTCTCTTGCTCTCGTTCTCTCGCTCTCGTTCTCTTGCTCTCGTTCTCTTGCTCTCTCTCTCTTGTTCTCTCGCTCTCGTTCTCTCGCTCTCGTTCTCTCGCTCTCGTTCTCTCGCTCTCTTTCTCTCACTCTCGTTCTCTCTCTCTCGTTCTCTCGCTCTCGTTCTCTCGCTCTCGTTCTCTCGCTCTCGTTCTCTCTCTCTCGTTCTCTCTCTCTCGTTCTCTCTCCCTCATTCTCTCTCTCGTTCTCTCTCCCTCGCTCTCGTTCTCTCGTTCTCTCGTTCTCTCCCTCTCGTTCTCTCCCTCTCGTTCTCTCGCTCTCGTTCTCTCGCTCTCGTTCTCTCGCTCTCGTTCTCTCCTTCTCGTTCTCTCTCCCTCATTATCTCCCTCATTCTCTCCCTCATTCTCTCTCTCTCGTTCTCTCTCTCTCGTTCTCTCTCCCTTGTTCTCTCTCCCTCGTTCTCTCGCTCTCGTTCTCTCGCTCTCGTTCTCTCCCTCTCGTTCGTTCGCTCTCTGTCCTTCTCTCTCTGTCGTTCTCTCTGTCGGTTGGTTGTCCTGGTTCTGCTCCCAGCTATGTCATTACAAAGTATCAGACACCAAAACAAGTAATACAGGTTGCTCTACATTATGTTGCTTTATCACCTTGTAATGGTTATGTGGAATATTGATGATATATCCATCTTTCTTGTCTCATCTCTCCTCCAGGCCCAAAGTTATTTAGACTATCAACCATCCAGATATTCTCTCCATCTTTCTCTGACTGACAGCATTGTATTAGCTGTGTTTGATAATTATTGTGTAATGTTGATGCTTAATCTCTTTTCCTCTTTATCCTTCTGTCTCCCTTTCCTTCTGTCTCCCTTTCCTTCTGTCTCCCTTTCCTTCGGTCTCTCCCTTTCCTTCGGTCTCTCCCTTTCCTTCGGTCTCTCCCTTTACTTCTCTCTCTCCCTTTCCTTCGGTCTCTCCCTTTACTTCTCTCTCTCCCTTTACTTCGATCTCTCCCTTTCCTTCGGTCTCTCCCTTTCCTTCTCTCTCTCCCTTTCCTTCTGTCTCTCCCTTTCCTTCTGTCTCTCCCTTTCCTTCTGTCTCTCCCTTTCCTTCTGTCTCTCCCTTTCCTTCTGTCTCTCCCTTTCCTTCTGTCTCTCCCTTTCCTTCTGTCTCTCCCTTTCCTTCTCTCTCTCCCTTTCCTTCTGTCTCTCCCTTCCTTCTGTCTCTCCCTTTCCTTCTGTCTCTCCCTTTCCTTCTGTCTCTCCCTTTCCTTCTGTCTCTCCCTTTCCTTCTGTGTCTCCCTTTCCTTCTCTCTCTCCCTTTCCTTCTCTCTCTCCCTTTCCTTCTGTCTCTCCCTTTCCTTCTCTCTCCCTTTCCTTCTGTCTCCCTTTCTCTCCCTTTCCTTCTGTCTCCCTTTCTCTCCCTTTCCTTCTGTCTCTCCCTTTCTCTCCCTTTCCTTCTGTCTCTCCCTTTCTCTCCCTTTCCTTCTGTCTCTCCCTTTCTCTCCCATTCCTTCTCTCTCCATTTCCTTCTGTCTCTCCCTTTCCTTCTCTCTCCCTTTCTCTCCCTTTCCTTCTGTCTCCCTTTCTCTCCCTTTCCTTCTGTCTCCCTTTCTCTCCCTTTCCTTCTGTCTCCCTTTCTCTCCCTTTCCTTCTGTCTCCCTTTCCTTCTGTCTCCCTTTCCTTCTGTCTCTCCCTTTCCTTTTGTGTCTCCCTTTCTTTCTGTCTCTCCCTTTCCTTCTGTCTCCCTTTCTCTCCCTTTCTCTCTCTTTCTCCCTTTCTCTCTCTTTCCTTCTGTCTCCCTTTCCTTCTGTCTCCCTTTCTCTCCATTTCCTTCTGTCTCCCTTTCTCTCCCTTTCCTTCTGTCTCCCTTTCTCTCCCTTTCCTTCTGTCTCCCTTTCTCTCCCTTTCCTTCTGTCTCCCTTTCTCTCCCTTTCCTTCTGTCTCCCTTTCTCTCCCTTTCCTTCTGTCTCCCTTTCTCTCCCTTTCCTTCTGTCTCCCTTTCTCTCCCTTTCCTTCTGTCTCCCTTTCTCTCCCTTTCCTTCTGTCTCCCTTTCTCTCCCTTTCGTTCTCTCTCCCCCTTTCTCTCTCTTTCCTTCTTTCTCTTTCTTTCCTTCTGTCTCAGGTTGATGGGAGGGGATCTGTCCATCCAGGTGAATCTGAATGACTACCTGGATATCTACTGCCCCCACTACCCTCACCTGTCTCCCCCCAGTGAGGAGGCCTACCCCCAGGCCCCACCAGACAGCCTGGCCCTGTACCTGGTGGCTGAGGGGAGGTTCAGGGGCTGTGTGGAGACCCAGGGGGCCATCAAGAGGTGGGAGTGTAACAGCCCCCGTGCCCCCTTCGGCCCTGTCCGCTTCTCAGAGAAGATCCAGCGCTTCACCCCCTTCTCGCTGGGCTTCGAGTTCCTCCCCGGACACCACTACTACTACAGCTGTGAGTGGGTGGGTGGGTGAGTGGGTGGGTGGGTGTGTAAGTAAATCTGTTTGATACCTTGGGTTTCCTTTTTTCCCACTACTTCCTATTTCTGTCTTCCTCTCTCATTTATCTACAACTGCTGGAGGGGGGGGGGGGCAAGGGAGGCAGAGAAGGTAGAGGGGAGGGAGAGATGTCTACTGTTTGCTGATGATCTGGTGCTTCTGTACCCAACCAAGGAGGGCCTACAGCAGCACCTAGATCTTCTGCACAGATTCTGCCAGACCTGGGCCCTGACAGTATATCTCAGTAAGACCAAAAAAGGTCCAGTCGCCAGGACCACAAATAGGACCACAAATTACATCTAGACACCGTTGCCCTAGAGCACACAAAAAAACTATACCTACCTCGGCCTAAAGCTCACAGGTAACTTCCACAAAGCAGTGAACGGTCTGAGAGACAAGGCAAGAAGGGCCTTCTGTCATCAAAAGGAACATCAAATTCGACATACCAATTAGGATCTGGCTAAAAATACTTGAATCAGTCATAGAACCCATTGCCCTTTATGGTTGTGAGGTCTGGGTGCCGGTCACCAAACAAGAATTCACAAAATGGGACAAACACCAAATTGAGACTCTGCATGCAGAGTTCTGCAAAATATATTCTGTGTACAACCTAAAACACCAAATAATGCATGCAGAGCAGAATTAGGCCGATACCCACTAATTATCAAAATCCAGAAAAGAGCCGTTAAATTCTACAACCACCTAAAAGGAAGCGATTCCCAAACCGATTCCCAAACCATCGATAACAAAACCATCACCTACAGAGAGATGAATCTGGGGGAAGAGTCCCCTAAGCAAGCTGGTCCTGGGGCTCTGTTCACAAACACAAACACACCCCACAGAGCCCCAGGACAGCAGCACAATTAGACCCAAGCAAATCATGAGAAAACAAAAAGATAATTACTTGACACATTGGAGAGATAATTACTTGACACATTGGAGAGGTGAAGGTTTGTGCCCTGAAATCAGTTTCTTACTGTTTTTACAAAACTTCTGGTCTCTGTCCAACCAAAAGAGAGAAACAGGAAAAAGAAAGGAAGAGAAGCGTGGAATGAAAGAGGGGAGAGTCTGATAGTACAGGAGGGGGGGGGGTGGAATGAAAGAGGGGAGAGTCTGATAGTCTGAATGAAAGAGGGAGAGTCTGATAGTACAGGAAGGGAGGGGGTGGAATGAAAGAGGGGAGAGTCTGATAGTATAGGAAGGGAGGGGGTGGAATGAAAGAGGGGAGAGTCTGATAGTACAGGAAGGGAGGGGGTGGAATGAAAGAGGGGGAGAGTCTGATAGTACAGGAAGGGGGGTGGGGGGGTGGAATGAAAGAGGGGAGAGTCTGATAGTACAGGAAGGGAGGGGGTGGAATGAAAGAGGGGAGAGTCTGATAGTACAGGAAGGGGGGGGTGGAATGAAAGAGGGGAGAGTCTGATAGTACAGGAAGGGGGGTGGAATGAAAGAGTGGAGAGTCTGATAGTACAGGAAGGGGGGGGTGGAATGAAAGAGGGGAGAGTCTGATAGTACAGGAAGGGAGGGGGTGGAATGAAAGAGGGGAGAATGAGGAAGGGGGGTGGAATGGGGAGAGTCTGATAGTACAGGAAGGGGGGGGTGGAATGAAAGAGGGGAGAGTCTGATAGTACAGGAAGGGGGGGGTGGAATGAAAGAGGGGAGAGTCTGATAGTACAGGAAGGGGGGGGGTGGAATGAAAGAGGGGAGAGTCTGATAGTACAGGAAGGGAGGGGGTGGAATGAAAGAGGGGAGAGTCTGATAGTACAGGAAGGGAGGGGGTGGAATGAAAGAGGGGGTGGACAGGAAGGGAGGGGGTGGAATGAAAGGGGAGAGTCTGATAGTACAGGAAGGGAGGGGGTGGAATGAAAGAGGGGAGAGTCTGATAGTACAGGAAGGGAGGGGGGTGGAATGAAAGAGGGGAGAGTCTGATAGTACAGGAAGGGAGGGGGTGGAATGAAAGGGGAGAGTCTGATAGTACAGGAAGGGAGGGGGGTGGAATGAAAGAGGGGAGAGTCTGATAGTACAGGAAGGGAGGGTGGAATGAAAGAGGGGAGAGTCTGATAGTACAGGAAGGGAGAGGGGGGGGGGTGGAATGAAAGAGGGGAGAGTCTGATAGTACAGGAAGGGAGGGGGTGGAATGAAAGAGGGGAGAGTCTGATAGTACAGGAAGGAAGGGAGGAAGGGGGGTGGAATGAAAGAGGGGAGAGTCTGATAGTACAGGAAGGGAGGGGGGTGGAATGAAAGAGGGGAGAGTCTGATAGTACAGGAAGGGAGGGGGTGGAATGAAAGAGGGGAGAGTCTGATAGTACAGGAAGGGAGGGGGTGGAATGAAAGAGGGAGAGTCTGATAGTACAGGAAGGGGGGGGGGTGGAATGAAAGAGGGGAGAGTCTGATAGTACAGGAAGGGAGGGGGGTGGAATGAAAGAGGGGAGAGTCTGATAGTACAGGAAGGGAGGGGGTGGAATGAAAGAGGGGAGAGTCTGATAGTACAGGAAGGGAGGGGGTGGAATGAAAGAGGGGAGAGTCTGATAGTACAGGAAGGGAGGGGGGTGGAATGAAAGAGGGGAGAGTCTGATAGTACAGGAAGGGAGGGGGTGGAATGAAAGAGGGGAGAGTCTGATAGTACAGGAAGGGAGGGGGTGGAATGAAAGAGGGGAGAGTCTGATAGTACAGGAAGGGAGGGGGGTGGAATGAAAGAGGGGAGAGTCTGATAGTACAGGAAGGGAGGGGGTGGAATGAAAGAGGGGAGAGTCTGATAGTACAGGAAGGGAGGGGGTGGAATGAAAGAGGGGAGAGTCTGATAGTACAGGAAGGGAGGGGGTGGAATGAAAGAGGGGAGAGTCTGATAGTACAGGAAGGGAGGGGGGTGGAATGAAAGAGGGGAGAGTCTGATAGTACAGGAAGGGAGGGGGGGAATGAAAGAGGGGAGAGGAAGTACAGGAAGGGAGGGGGGTGGAATGAAAGAGGGGAGAGTCTGATAGTACAGGAAGGGAGGGGGTGGAATGAAAGAGGGGAGAGTCTGATAGTACAGGAAGGGAGGGGGTGGAATGAAAGAGGGGAGAGTCTGATAGTACAGGAAGGGAGAGGGGGTCTGATAGTACAGGAAGGGAGGAATGAAAGAGGGGAGAGTCTGATAGTACAGGAAGGGAGGGGGGTGGAATGAAAGAGGGGAGAGTCTGATAGTACAGGAAGGGAGAGGGGGTCTGATAGTACAGGAAGGGAGGGGGGTGGAATGAAAGAGGGGAGAGTCTGATAGTACAGGAAGGGAGGGGGGTGGAATGAAAGAGGGGAGAGTCTGATAGTACAGGAAGGGAGAGGGGGTCTGATAGTACAGGAAGGGAGGGGGGTGGAATGAAAGAGGGGTGAGTCTGATAGTACAGGAAGGGAGGGGGTGGAATGAAAGAGGGAGAGTCTGATAGTACAGGAAGGGAGAGGGGGTCTGATAGTACAGGAAGGGAGGGGGGTGGAATGAAAGAGGGGAGAGTCTGATAGTACAGGAAGGGAGAGGGGGTCTGATAGTACAGGAAGGGAGGGGGGGTGGAATGAAAGAGGGGAGAGTCTGATAGTACAGGAAGGGAGAGGGGGTCTGATAGTACAGGAAGGGAGGGGGTCTGATAGTACAGGAAGGGAGGGGGTGGAATGAAAGAGGGGAGAGTCTGATAGTACAGGAAGGGAGAGGGGGTCTGATAGTACAGGAAGGGAGGGGGGTGGAATGAAAGAGGGGAGAGTCTGATAGTACAGGAAGGGAGAGGGGGTCTGATAGTACAGGAAGGGAGGGGGTCTGATAGTACAGGAAGGGAGGGGGTGGAATGAAAGAGGGGAGAGTCTGATAGTACAGGAAGGGAGAGGGGGTCTGATAGTACAGGAAGGGAGGGGGGTCTGATAGTACAGGAAGGGTGGGGGGGGGTGGAATGAAAGAGGGGAGAGTCTGATAGTACAGGAAGGGAGAGGGGGTCTGATAGTACAGGAAGGGAGGGGGGTGGAATGAAAGAGGGGAGAGTCTGATAGTACAGGAAGGGAGAGGGGGTCTGATAGTACAGGAAGGGAGGGGGGTCTGATAGTACAGGAAGGGAGGGGGGTGGAATGAAAGAGGGGAGAGTCTGATAGTACAGGAAGGGAGAGGGGGTCTGATAGTACAGGAAGGGAGGGGGGGGTGGAATGAAAGAGGGGAGAGTCTGATAGTACAGGAAGGGAGAGGGGGGTCTGATAGTACAGGAAGGGAGGGGGGGGTGGAATCCACTGGGAGAAAGAAAAGGGGAGCAACAAAAGCGAGGGAAAAGGGAAAATCATGGATGAGAGACGGAGGGAAAGAATCTTTACATAAATTACTATTGCGGTCTGTGGGACAATGGAGCGTT
>NC_060187.1:82917724-82920224 GCF_021184085.1 Oncorhynchus gorbuscha
TAACATTTCATTTGATTCTCTGTATAGCTCTGTAATTGTCCCTCTTCCTCAGGTCCTAATTTCATCACTCCTGTTGACCTCTCCTTTTTATCACAGCAGTATTCTGACCCCTCCCCTTTTTATCACAGCATTATTCTGACCCCTCCCCTTTTTGTCACAGCAGTATTCTGACCCCTCCCCTTTTTGTCACAGCAGTATTCTGACCCCTCCCTTTTTGTCACAGCAGTATTCTGACCCCTCCCCTTTTTGTCGATCGACTTGTCCATCTCCAAGGTATTTCTAGTCGATCTTGTGTTGCCCTGCGCGCCGGCCGGGAAACTGTTACCATTTCATTTGTCTGAAGTTACAAACACTGCCTTCCCGGTGGGCCTGGATAGGAAATCAAGTGAACTATGCCACCACTGACCAATCAGATAGCTCAGATGACCGTGTCTACAGCAACGTAGCAGCATAAAGAAAACTACGATGAAATGTAATACAGCAAAGAGCTGCTGTTTTTATGACTGAGTTCATGTTTAAGTTCTTACTCAGCCCTGTCAACACTTTGTATTCAACACTTTGTATTCAACACTTTGTATTCAACACTTTGTATTCAACACTTTGTATTCAACACTTTGTATTCAACACTTTGTATTCAACACTTTGTATTCAACACTGTATTCAGCACTATGTATTCAACACTTTGTATTCAACACTTTGTATTCAACACTGTGTATTCAGCACTGTGTATTCAACACTTTGTATTCAACACTTTGTATTCAACACTTTGTATTCAACACTTTGTATTCAACACTTTGTATTCAACACTTTGTATTCAACACTGTATTCAACACTTTGTATTCAGCACTGTGTATTCAGCACTGTGTATTCAGCACTGTGTATTCAGCACTATGTATTCAACACTTTGTATTCAACACTTTGTATTCAGCACTGTGTATTCAGCACTGTGTATTCAGCACTGTGTATTCAACACTTTGTATTCAACACTTTGTATTCAACACTGTGTATTCAGCACTGTGTATTCAACACTTTGTATTCAACACTTTGTATTCAGCACTTTGTATTCAACACTTTGTATTCAGCACTTTGTATTCAACACTTTGTATTCAACACTTTGTATTCAACACTTTGTATTCAACACTTTGTATTCAACACTATGTATTCAACACTTTGTATTCAACACTTTGTATTCAACACTTTGTATTCAACACTATGTATTCAACACTGTGTATTCAACACTGTGTATTCAACACTTTGTATTCAACACTTTGTATTCAACACTATGTATTCAACACTTTGTATTCAACACTTTGTATTCAACACTATGTATTCAACACTTTGTATTCAACACTTTGTATTCAACACTTTGTATTCAACACTTTGTATTCAACACTTTGTATTCAACACTGTGTATTCAACACTTTGTATTCAACACTTTGTATTCAACACTATGTATTCAACACTTTGTATTCAACACTTTGTATTCAACACTTTGTATTCAACACTTTGTATTCAACACTTTTATAAGCCATAAAAGGCACTTTCTTCCTATTTCCACTCAGCTCTGCAACAAGCAGTGCAGCAGTAATGAATGAGTAGGAAAGTGTATCTACAGGCTTGTTGTTATTAGCGGCTTGGGTCTTTTTTAATATCAAAGAATATTTCACTTTCTCTGGTCATAGGAGTAACAGCATGAATTTGTGCATGAGGTGGAAATAATGTGGTGCGACTTGAGTTTCCCCAACAGCTGGAAGAAGGTGTCCCTTTTTGGTCAGTTTCAGTGGACAAACGCGAGAGCGGAGGGATGTTGAGAGGTGGACCCTCAGTCTGCTGCTCTCCCCCTCTGCTGAGACTGACCCTCAGTCTGCTGCTCTCTCCCTCCGCTGAGACTGACCCTCAGTCTGCTGCTCTCTCCCTCCGCTGAGACTGACCCTCAGTCTGCTGCTCTCTCCCTCCGCTGGTACTGACCATCAGTCTGCTGCTCTCTCCCTCCGCTGAGACTGACCCTCAGTCTGCTGCTCTCTCGCTCCCATGGTACTGACCATCAGTCTGCTGCTCTCTCCCTCCGCTGAGACTGACCCTCAGTCTGCTGCTCTCTCCCTCCGCTGGTACTGACCATCAGTCTGCTGCTCTCTCCCTCCGCTGAGACTGACCTTCAGTCTGCTGCTCTCTCGCTCCCATGGTACTGACCCTCAGTCTGCTGCTCTCTCCCTCCGCTGAGACTGACCCTCAGTCTGCTGCTCTCTCCCTCCGCTGAGACTGACCCTCAGTCTGCTGCTCTCTCCCTCCGCTGAGACTGACCCTCAGTCTGCTGCTCTCTCCCTCCGCTGAGACTGACCCTCAGTCTGCTGCTCTCTCCCTCCGCTGAGACTGACCCTCAGTCTGCTGCTCTCTCCCTCCGCTGAGACTGACCCTCAGTCTGCTGCTCTCTCCCTCCGCTGAGACTGACCCTCAGTCTCCTGCTCTCTGTCTGCTGCTCTCTCCATCCGCTAAGACTGAT
>NC_060187.1:82922724-82932724 GCF_021184085.1 Oncorhynchus gorbuscha
TAACAACACTCTGATAGTGTTTCTGTGGGGAACAGCAGCAGTAGTGTTGTGACCTTCTGACTGTTTCCTTCCATTGCTGCTGTTTTTCACACTGACTGAAAATATGCTACGTTTTTCTTAAACTGTACAGGATATTTACCCAAATGGACATTATTTTCAGTCTCTGTTTCTTTCTCTCGCTCAGTCTCTCTCTTCCTCTGTTCTCTCATCCTGTTCTCCTAGTGAAGCTAATCCGGACTACATTTCAAGAGCCCTCTTCTGTCTTTTTCCTCCCTCTCTTTTTAGTCTTCTGTCGTTCCTGAAGTGGCACTAATCTCCCCCTCTCCCTGTCTCTTCTCCTCGTTCCCCCTCCCTCCTTTTTATGATCTGTCGACTGGAGCAAAACTAATCTAGGCTTCATCCACTACCATGTCTTTCTCTCTCTCTCCTTCCATCCCCAGGTTTCCCACCCTCTCTCGCTCTCTCCTTCCATCCCCATGTTTTCCACCCTCTCTCTCTCCTTCCATCCCCATGTTTCCTACCCTCTCTCTGTGCTTCCATCCCCATGTTTCCTACCCTCTCTCTCCTTCCATCCCCATGTTTCCCACCCTCTCTCTCTCCTTCCATCCCCATGTTTCCCACCCTCTCTCTCTCCTTCCATCCCCATGTTTCCTACCCTCTCTCTCTCCTTCCATCCCCATGTTTCCCACCCTCTCCCTCTCCTTCCATCCCCATGTTTCCCACCCTCTCTCTCTCCTTCCATCCCCATGTTTCCCACCCTCTCTCTCTCCTTCCATCCCCATGTTTCCTACCCTCTCTCTCTCCTTCCATCCCCATGTTTCCCACCCTCTCCCTCTCCTTCCATCCCCATGTTTCCCACCCTCTCTCTCTCCTTCCATCCCCATGTTTCCCACCCTCTCTCTCTCTCTCCTTCCATCCCCATGTTTTCCACCCTCTCTCCCTCCTTCCATCCCCATGTTTCCTACCCTCTCTCTCTCCTTCCATCCCCATGTTTCCTACCCTCTCCCTCTCCTTCCATCCCCATGTTTCCCACCCTCTCTCTCTCCTTCCATCCCCATGTTTCCTACCCTCTCTCTCTCCTTCCATCCCCATGTTTCCCACCCTCTCTCTCCTTCCATCCCCATGTTTCCCACCCTCTCTCTCCTTCCATCCCCATGTTTCCCACCCTCTCTCCCTCCTTCCATCCCCATGTTTCCTACCCTCTCTCTCTCCTTCCAACCCCATGTTTCCTACCCTCTCTCTCTCCTTCCATCCCCATGTTTCCTACCCTCTCTCTCTCCTTCCATCCCCATGTTTCCCACCCTCTCTCTCTCCTTCCATCCCCATGTTTCCCACCCTCTCTCTCTCCTTCCAACACCATGTTTCCTACCCTCTCTCTCTCCTTACATCCCCATGTTTCCTACCCTCTCTCTCTCCTTCCATCCCCATGTTTCCCACCCTCTCTCTCCTTCCATCCCCATGTTTCCCACCCTCTCTCTCCTTCCATCCCCATGTTTTCCACCCTCTCTCCCTCCTTCCATCCCCATGTTTCCTACCCTCTCTCTCTCTCCTTCCATCCCCATGTTTTCCACCCTCTCTCTCTCTCTCTCTCTCCTTCCATCCCCATGTTTCCTACCCTCTCTCTCTCTCCTTCCATCCCCATGTTTTCCACCCTCTCTCTCTCTCCTTCCATCCCCATGTTTCCTACACTCTCTCTCTCTCTCTCTCCTTCCATCCCCATGTTTTCCACCCTCTCTCCCTCCTTCCATCCCCATGTTTCCTACCCTCTCTCTCTCCTTCCATCCCCATGTTTCCTACCCTCTCTCTCTCCTTCCATCCCCATGTTTCCTACCCTCTCTCTCCTTCCATCCCCATGTTTCCTACCCTCTCTCTCTCTCCTTCCATCCCCATGTTTTCCACCCTCTCTCTCTCTCCTTCCATCCCCATGTTTCCTACCCTCTCTCTCTCCTTCCATCCCCATGTTTTCCACCCTCTCTCCCTCCTTCCATCCCCATGTTTTCCACCCTCTCTCCCTCCTTCCATCCCCATGTTTCCTACCCTCTCTCTCTCTCCTTCCATCCCCATGTTTTCCACCCTCTCTCTCTCTCCTTCCATCCCCATGTTTCCTACTCTCTCTCTCTCCTTCCATCCCCATGTTTTCCACCCTCTCCCTCTCTCCTTCCATCCCCATGTTTCCTACACTCTCTCTCTCTCTCCTTCCATCCCCATGTTTTCCACCCTCTCTCCCTCCTTCCATCCCCATGTTTCCTACCCTCTCTCCCTCTCTACCTATCTGACTCTGCTCCCTCCATCCCGCCACTTATTTACCAAGTCTCCCTCTTTTATTTTGTTCTCTATCTCTGTCATGCAGGGGCTGTTCTGTAAATGTGTTGGGATGAGGATACACGAGGAGAGAGCAGGATGAGACTGAGATGGAAGAGAGGAGAGATGAAAAGTTTCTCTCTGTCTCTCTGTCCATTAGTGGTGCAGCTGTTGTTGTGCTCCCTGCAGCAACGCCTCACTCTCTCTCTGGTTCCTTTCTGTAGAGGTTCCCTTTTATCTAACAGGTAGTGTGGCACATACAGTGTGTGTGTGAGGGCCCAGCGATGGCAGCTCCTGTCCTTTAGCCACAGCCTGTCTCTGGGTGCTCAGGATGCTTTATTTCAACTGTCTCGGTCTCTCTCTGTCTCTCTCTCTCTGTCTCTCTCTCTCTGTCTCTCTCTCTGTCTCTCTGTCTCTCTGTCTCTCTCTCTCTCTCTCTCTCTCTCTCTCTCTCTCTCTCTCTCTCTCTCTCTCTCTCTCTCTCTCTCTCTCTCTCTCTCTCTCTCTCTCTCTGTCTGCATGTCCATTAGTTGTTGTTTAGTGCAGCTGTTGTGCTCCTTGCAGCAACGCCTCACTCTCTCTCTGGTTCCTTCCTGTAGAGGTTCCCTTTTATCTGACAGCCAGCATGGCAGTGTGGCACATACAGTGTGTGTGAGGACCCAGCGATGGCCGTTCCCGTCCTTTAGCCACAGTCTCTCTCTGGCTGCTCTGGATGCTTTCATCTCTACGACTGTCTCTACCTCTATCTCTATCTCTACGACTGTCTCTACCTCTATCTCTACGACTGTCTCTACCTCTATCTCTACGACTGTCTCTACGGCTATCTCTATCTCTACGACTTTCTCTACGACTGTCTCTATGAATATCTCTATGACTGTCTCTACGACTATCTCTGCAACGGTCTTGGTCTCTTTCTCTGCAACGGTCTTGGTCTCTTTCCCTGCAACGGTCTCGGTCTCTTTCCCTGCAACGGTCTCGGGTCTCTTTCCCTGCAACGGTCTCTGTCTCTTTCCCTGCAACGGTCTCGGGTCTCTTTCCCTGCAACGGTCTCGGGTCTCTTTCCCTGCAACGGTCTCGGGTCTCTTTCCCTGCAACGGTCTCGGGTCTCTTTCCCTGCAACGGTCTCGGGTCTCTTTCCCTGCTACGGTCTCGGGTCTCTTTCCCTGCTACGGTCTCGGGTCTCTTTCCCTGCAACGGTCTCGGGTCTCTTTCCATGCAACGGTCTCGGGTCTCTTTCCCTGCAACGGTCTCGGGTCTCTTTCCCTGCAACGGTCTCGGGTCTCTTTCCCTGCAACGGTCTCGGGTCTCTTTCCCTGCAACGGTCTCGGGTCTCTTTCCCTGCTACAACGGTCTCCCTGCTACGGTCTCGGGTCTCTTTCCCTGCAACGGTCTCGGGTCTCTTTCCCTGCAACGGTCTCGGGTCTCTTTCCCTGCAACGGTCTCGGGTCTCTTTCCCTGCAACGGTCTCGGGTCTCTTTCCCTGCAGCGGTCTCTGTCTCTTTCCCTGCAACGGTCTCGGGTCTCTTTCCCTGCTACGGTCTCGGGTCTCTTTCCCTGCTACGGTCTCGGGTCTCTTTCCCTGCTACGGTCTCGGGTCTCTTTCCCTGCTACGGTCTCGGGTCTCTTTCCCTGCAACGGTTTCTTTCTCTGCAACGGTCTCGGGTCTCTTTCTCTGCAGCGGTCTCGGGTCTCTTTCCCTCGGTCTCGGGTCTCTTTCCTGCTACGGTCTCGGGTCTCTTTCCCCGGTCTCGGGTCTCTTTCCCTGCAACGGTCTCGGGTCTCTTTGCAACGGTCTCGGGTCTCTTTCCCTGCAACGGTCTCGGGTCTCTTTCCCTGCAACGGTCTCGGGTCTCTTTCTCTGCAACGGTCTCGGGTCTCTTTCCCTGCAACGGTCTCGGGTCTCTTTCCCTGCAACGGTCTCGGGTCTCTTTCCCTGCAACGGTCTCGGGTCTCTTTCCCTGCAACGGTCTCGGGTCTCTTTCCCTGCAACGGTCTCGGGTCTCTTTCTCTGCAGCGGTCTCGGGTCTCTTTCGGGTCTCTTTCCCTGCTACGGTCTCGGGTCTCTTTCCCTGCAACGGTTTCTTTCTCTGCGACGGTCTCGGGTCTCTTTCCCTGTGACGGTCTCGGGTCTCTTTCCCTGCAACAGTCTCGGGTCTCTTTCCTTGCAGCGGTCTCGGGTCTCTTTCCTTGCAGCGGTCTCGGGTCTCTTTCCCTGCAACGGTCTCGGGTCTCTTTCCCTGCAACGGTCTCGGTCTCTTTCTCTTTCCCTGCAACGGTCTCGGTCTCTTTCCCTGCAACGGTCTCTTTCCCTGCAACGGTCTCGGTCTCTTTCTCTGCGACGGTCTCGGGTCTCTTTCCCTGCGACGGTCTCGGGTCTCTTTCCCTGCAACGATCTCTGTCTCTTTCCCTGTAACGGTCTCGGTCTCTTTCCCTGCAACGGTCTCGGGTCTCTTTTCCGGTCTCTGTCTCTGCAACGGTCTCTGGTCTCTTTCCCTGCAACGGTCTCGGTCTTTCCTGCAACGGTCTCTGTTTCTCTGCAACGGTCTCTGGTCTCTTTCCCTGCAACGGTCTCGGGTCTCTTTCCCTGCAACGGTCTCGGGTCCCTTTCCCTGCAACGGTCTCGGGTCCCTTTCCCTGCAACGGTCTCGGGTCTCTTTCCCTGCAACGGTCTCTGTCTCTTTCCCTGTAACGGTCTCTGTCTCTTTCCCTGTAACGGTCTCTTTCTCTGTAATGGTCTCTTTCTCTGCAATGGTCTCGGGTCTCTTTCCCTGCAACGGTATCTTTCCCTGCAACAGTCTCTGTCTCTTTCCCTGCAATGGTCTCGGTCTCTTTCTCTGCAACGGTCTCGGGTCTCTTTCCCTGCAACGGTCTCTGTCTCTTTCCCTGCAACGGTCTCTGTCTCTTTCCCTGCAACGGTCTCTGTCTCTTTCCCTGCAACGGTCTCTGTCTCTTTCCCTGCAACGGTCTCTGTCTCTTTCCCTGCAACGGTCTCTGTCTCTTTCCCTGCAACGGTCTCTGTCTCTTTCCCTGCAACGGTCTCTGTCTCTTTCCCTGCAACGGTCTCTTTCCCTGCAACGGTCTCTTTCCCTGCAACGGTCTCTTTCCCTGCAACGGTCTCTTTCCCTGCAACGGTCTCTTTCCCTGCAACGGTCTCTTTCCCTGCAACGGTCTCGGTCTCTTTCCCTGCAACGGTCTCTGTCTCTTTCCCTGCAACGGTCTCTGTCTCTTTCCCTGCAACGGTCTCTGTCTCTTTCCCTGCAACGGTCTCGGGTCTCTTTCCCTGCAACGGTCTCTTTCCCTGCAACGGTCTCTTTCCCTGCAACGGTCTCTGTCTCTTTTCCTGCAACGGTCTCGGTCTCTTTCTCTGCAACGGTCTCGGGTCTCTTTCCCTGCAACGGTCTCTTTCCCTGTAACGGTCTCAGTCTCTTTTCCTGCAACGGTGTCTTTCCCTGCAGCGGTCTCTGTCTCTTTTCCTGCAACGGTCTCGGTCTCTTTCTCTGCAACGGTCTCGGGTCTCTTTCCCTGCAACGGTCTCTTTCCCTGTAACGGTCTCGGTCTCTTTCCCTGCAACGGTGTCTTTCCCTGCAACGGTCTCGGGTCTCTTTCCCTGCAACGGTCTCTTTCCCTGTAACGGTCTCGGTCTCTTTCCCTGCAACGGTCTCTTTCCCTGCAACGGTCTCTGTCTCTTTTCCTGCAACGGTCTCGGTCTCTTTCTCTGCAACGGTCTCTGTCTCTTTCCCTGCAATGGTCTTGGGTCTCTTTCCCTGTAACGGTCTCTGTCTCTTTCCCTGTAATGGTCTCTTTCCCTGTAATGGTCTCTTTCCCTGTAATGGTCTCTTTCTCTGCAATGGTCTCGGGTCTCTTTCCCTGCAACGGTCTCTGTCTCTTTCCCTGCAATGGTCTCGGTCTCTTTCTCTGCAACGGTCTCGGGTCTCTTTCCCTGTAACGGTCTCGCTCTCTATAACTGTCTCACTCTATTTCTCTACAACTGTCTCACTATCCTGTCTTTTTCAAACAACAAACCGTGCTCTGAATGTTCTTTTCAGGTGGCCATTCCCTGTAGTTGGGGACGAGCACTCACAAACACACACAGGGATCTGAAGGACAGAGCAGTGACAGAGGGTCCATCAGGTACACTGTCATTGTACCAAGGTCACCCAGCACTCTGTGGTGGCATCCTCTTCTCTCCTGTGTCATTGTACCAAGGTCACCCAGCACTCTGTGGTGGCATCCTCTTCTCTCCTGTGTCATTGTGTGTGTGTTTATCCACTCAAATTAACCAGCACTCTCCTGTGTGCGTGTGTCACAGGCCAACTTTTTCTCTAACTGAAATGAACTAAAACAGCCGTAAAGAGAGCACGGCAGGTAGGACACAGTTGCACGTGTGCTGGGATTAATTAGTCACTTTATCTATGTTCCTCTCTCCCTGTTGGTGTCTATTTATTGAATTCAATTCTCTTTGGATATCTTGGTTCTGCAGACTGCTGAATGACATTGTAAATGAACAGAAAGTCTAACTTTGACTCTACAGTAAATTTGACACTACTGAAGTGTCCCGGTGAAAAGTGTCCCCTACCCACTCCAGTAGAGCGGTGTCACGGCAAAAAGCCCCCTTCCCCAATTCTGCTGTGCTAGAACAGTGTTGTATCAGACGCAACCTTCAAAATCCGCATCACCAGAGTGGTGTCACGCTGAAACAGCTCCCCCTGCTGCTCCGCCTTTCTTTCCTCCTTTCCCCCTCAATCTTCCACTATCTTCCTCTACTTACCTTTCAATGAAGACAACTTCTCCAAACACGAAGTCTGCTGTTGTTCCCCACCCTCCTCTCTCATTCTCTTTCCTTCTCTCTCTTTCCCGCTGTGTGAAGCCATTATAGACCTTCTCCTCTCTCTAATTGATTTTCCCTTTCTCCTACTCTCCTCTTTTTCTCCCTCCCTCTCTCCCCTGCTGTGACCAGTCCATCTCGGTCATTTCAGGTTGCCGTCCCCTCTCTGGTCTTTCACCTTTTTTTCAACTTTTTTTTCTTTTTCTATTTTGAATACCTTTGTGCCCCCAGCCCACCCTTCCGAACACACACACACACTCGCTCACACACACACACCGCTCGTCTACCTCTCTCTCCGACTTCTAGCACAACACTGAAGGACGAACTTTGACCAACTTCCTACCGTGATTCTATTTTTCGGCGAGCAGGTTTGGAATGTTTTCCGCCCAGGAAGATGGCTCCCGACCTCTAGTCACTGTGTTTATAAAATGGCGGCGCGGGGAAGGAGAGGTGGAGTCACGGAATGGTGTCTCTCTGCAGTTCTCTGTCTGGAGACACACATGCATGCTCACATCCACTCACACAGTGGGTCTCTCTCTGCAGTGCAGTGCTTTCCTGAGACGCATGCGACCATGGCAGCCATTTTGGGGTAGAGTTACGGTAACCAATACAGAACAGTTATCTACAGCACGCATGTAGTCATTCACGCATGTAGTCATTCACGCATGTAGTCATTCACGCATGTAGTCATTCACGCATGTAGTCATTCACGCATGTAGTCATTCACGCATGTAGTCATTCACGCATGTAGTCATTCACGCATGTAGTCATTCACGCATGTAGTCATTCACGCATGTAGTCATTCACGCATGTAGTCATTCACACATGTAGTCATTCACGCATGTAGTCATTCACGCATGTAGTCATTCACACATGTAGTCATTCACACATGTAGTCATTCACACAAATTTACCTAATCATGTACAACAGCAATACACAAATAATAACTTTGGTATTTCCACCATTTATATGCAGTTTAAGTAGTTAAAAAGCTTTTTATTTCTCATTTTAACATTCTGCCATAAAGAACGTATGTTCAACTTAATATCTCAAGAGGCCAAATAAAGTATCCTGGTTGACCACTTCATCTTAAATCAGACATAAATCCCTAATGCAAGCTTGTTCTGTACCACAGGGAAGGGCAATTGAATGTAAGCTTCACAAAATAATGTAATTGTGAAAATGTCTTGCCTTTGTATCTCTGGGTAACAGGGTTGTGTTGTGCTCCACCTGCTGTTTTCCACCACAAAACACCAGAAAATGGCCGAAGGAGTAGAACCAGCTCACCTGCTTTTACACCAGGATTTTACTATTAATGTTCAATATCTCTATTTAAAAAGGAATAGTTTCACCAGCATCTTATTATAATATTAAAACGAGTTCAGTTCACGTCACAGGATTGACCTTAAAATGAGGGACAGGTTTATTTTTTTAACTTAAAATGAATCACTTAAATATTACTCTTAAGAAATGACTTTGTTAAAGCAACAAAATAACTAGGGCCTTACAATGATGGTGAAAATTGAGATATGTTGGGATTAAGTGGGTTAAATCTTCCTAGAATTCAGAGGATGCACAGAGGGACACGTTAAAATGCTGAATGTTGGTACTTTAGTCTTTGTTAAAGGTGATCACTCCTCTGGTACTTTAGTCTTTGTTAAAGGTGATCGCTCCTCTGGTACTTTAGTCTTTGTTAAAGGTGATCGCTCCTCTGGTACTTTAGTCTTTGTTAAAGGTGATCGCTCCTCTGGTACTTTAGTCTTTGTTAAAGGTGATCTTTGTTAAAGGTGATCTCTCCTCTGTACTTTAGTCTTTGTTAAAGGTGATCGCTCCTCTGGTACTTTAGTCTTTGTTAAAGGTGATCGCTCCTCTGGTACTTTAGTCTTTGTTAAAGGTGATCGCTCCTCTGGTACTTTAGTCTTTGTTAAAGGTGATCGCTCCTCTGGTACTTTAGTCTTTGTTAAAGGTGATCGCTCCTCTGGTACTTTAGTCTTTGTTAAAGGTGATCGCTCCTCTGGTACTTTAGTCTTTGTTAAAGGTGATCGCTCCTCTGGTACTTTAGTCTTTGTTAAAGGTGATCACTCCTCTGGTACTTTAGTCTTTGTTAAAGGTGATCGCTCCTCTATTTCCTGGTTGCTAAAATTCTAATTCAATATCTTTTCCATAACCAAAAATATTGTGTTTTCAGCTGTTTGAAGCAGCAAAACAGAAAGTTAAAGATTCAAAGAAGTAACATAAGAACCTAGAACAGATCTACCGCTTCAGAGACTTGCTTTCAATGAGAGTGACAGATCTGTAACTCGCATTTCTATGTGACTTTGGTTGGGTCACCCAAAAAGTGCCATATTGCAGCTTTAATATAAAGATCTGATTTATTGAATTTTCTATGTGGACTATATTAATGGACACTTCAGTTAATATATCCGGCTTTTAATATTCAATATTTGTGCACAATTTCTACTTGAAATATCAAAGGGATGAAAAGAAAAGGCACTCATCTCGTAGAACGATCTATTCATTATCAGTGAACAAAAAATTATATTAAGTTTTTCAATTATTTTACGCATATATATATATATATATATATTTTTGTCATTGACGATTCAACATTGAATTGTTTATGCAGACTTTGAGTGTTCTTCTTGAAACGGCAGTATAGTTTGGTAAAGTATTACGTTTATTAAACCGTTCTAATCACGCAGAGTCATTTTAAAGTCAGCTATTGATGTAGGCATTAGGTCAATGCGTACATTTCAAAATCACTTAATGCTCTTTAATTTATTAATTTAGTCTTTGAGTATGCATTTGTTTGTTGCCTTTGATGTAAATAGTTTGGTATGTTCTGTTGATTGTATTTGGAGAATTACCTGATAA